>NC_133389.1:11039166-11342196 GCF_047511655.1 Castor canadensis
CTATATATATGAAATAAACATATGCCAATATAAAAGAAGCCATTCTCTTTTTAAACACAACAAGGATTTTTTCTACTGATTTTTTTGTATCTTTTTTATGACATGTATACAACAAGGATAAAATATTCAATTATAGTATTCAGGTCAAGTTTGGATAGACTGATAGTTGGTCACTGTGCACTTGGCAATGAGCTCAGGAAGAGGACAGACATTGTAGGGAAGAGAAGTGTGTTTTGGACCATGATGTCTGGCAAATCATTCACATGGAGTAGCACATTAGTAGAAGAAATAAATGGTTGCACTCATTACAAAATTATTTACAAAATATACAGGGTCCAAGAGCAAGATGACAACAAAATCAGATATAGAAAAACCTTATTTCCGTGTGACATTTTCTGCACTTTCTGGCGGTAATAGCTAATGTGTATGTTATGGCAGTTTGGTAATACATCAAATGAAGGGACCTATATAAAGTAATAGTAGTTTAGGGGTCAGAGTCTAGTTCAGCTCTCAAGTTTTTTTTGTGGCAGTACTGGGAATTGGACTCAGAGCTTCATGCTTGCTTGAGCCATGGCCCAGCTGATTTTGCATTGGTTCCTTTTGAGACAGAGTGTGTTCTGTTGGAATGAAATAATGGATGAAGAAGAATGATAGGGATTCAATGTAGCTCAGTGGTGGATTGCTTGCCTAGGACACAGAAACCTTGACTTCAGTTTCCAACACTAATAATAAGTGAATATTAAACCTGAAAATGGGAGAAAATATTTACACACATAGCAAAGATGCAAGAATAGTAAAAAGTGGTGCAGATTAGCACCATTGGTTTGAGGGTATAACCGAATAGCCAAACGTGCTCAGAAGCACAGGCCACTGGGCTTGATCCCCAGCATCACTTAGAGAGAAGAAAACTAGCTGGCATCTTTGTTCTTCCTAGTCTGTGTTTGTTCTATATGTGGGCTGATGGTAGGGCCAGTTGTCTGCTTCTGGGCTGCTTTGCATTAGAATGTTCCCTTTGCAGTACGGGGAGTCACTCCTGGCTGCAAAAAGCTTAGTAGCATGTGGATTGGGCATGTTTCCACTTGGTCCATAAGCCTGCAGTTTGCATCCACAGAGACAATAAGCATCTAAGGATAGGGGTGCCACAAATGCATTGAAGAATGGATAGAGCAAACAGAGCTCTGAGTTCACTTGTGGGGTAGAACTGAGGGACTCAGCTCTCTGCCTGCTGGTCTCAATGCATTTAGATACTGTCTAGCAGTTTATTACCCTATAGGAAAGCAGAGGCTGGGGAAAGCAAATGATTTGTAGGACCTGGGCTCAGAGCTGTCAGTTCCAGCAAGCAGTTAACACACATATCCCTATTCCTTATCTCTAGGTCAAAAAGTCTTTCTCTTATATTTTCATCTCTTCACTTTATCAATAGTCCTTTCAAGTATGGGTCTACATCTTTTAACTTATTCTCTCAAGAATGCTGAGAACATGGAGCTCTCTCAAGGGAGATGTGGCTTTGCCCTGGGCTTTGACATGAGTCTGAAGGAGATCATGCCTAGCTAGGGATTTCATTTTATTATTTATGTGAAGAGTGTCCTCTGGTGTTCCAGCAAATCCTCCATATGAATAGAGGAAGAAGGAGGTAAAGCCACAGGTTGTTAGTATCTTATCAAGTGATCACTCTCAATTTACAACACTGAGTGGGTGGTGTTATTTGTCTCATGGTGAAGCAGACTACACAGTTGCACTGCCTGCAGGGTAGATGACACTGGCCCTTGTTTTCAGAGCAGTGGTTACTCCTGGTAAAGCTGACATTTGACCTCATACATTATAATCTCACGTTGAAAATTATTTTCACTACCAAATGTTAAATCACCATATGATTGCAATGCTATAATTGAATGTACTGCATAAAAATATTTTATGGAAGAGTTTTTCCTATTATATAAGAAAAGTATAATAATCTTAAAATAAGAAGGTGTTTTTATATCATTTTTCTTTCATTTATAGTTAGTAAAAGTTTTCTTTAATCCTAACTTATAAAGAAAATGAAGATTGATTTTCAATTTTTAAAAAATTTTTAATAGTGTGTATAAAGCTATAAAGGGCTTTCATTGTGACATGTACATAGATGTATATGACGTACTTTTATCAAATTCACCTACTTTGTTAACTCTTTTTATCATTCCCTTTTTCATGAATTTTCATGGGCTTTATTATTCTATTTTCATAAGTTCATATGAAGTATTTCAATTATATTCACCCTCCACCACCCTCTCTGTACCATTAGTTCCTCCCAAACCAACATACTACCACTGATCTGCATCTCTAGCCCTAGGTTACTCTCTTGTTTAAGGACTTTTATATGGTTATAAGAAACATCTCATTGATGGATGTTTACGTGGTAGTCCTGACATTGGATTTGTCTGATAGAGAAATCAATTAATGTATTTGACTTATTATTCTCTTACTGATGTTCGGCAGGATTCAGATATGTTCATATAAAAAGTACATAAAAGGGAAATGAACTTGAATTAATAGTATAAAGTATTCAATTTTTCTCACAATGTTGGACTCCTCCAATGACATCTTTAAAAAATGGCAGCCACTTGGCTGTATTTTGACCTGTTATTTTCAACTTGTTTCCATCTTGCTCACTTGAAAAGTCCAACCAGCTATAACACTTAAGTACTCGTGATATATTGAAAGTGATGACATTCTGTGATTGCTATCTCATTTCAAGCCATTGATATTCACATTTTCACTCTTCTGAAATCCATTTCAAGTCTAGTATTTATGACATTTGGAAATGAGTACAGGGAATTCTGAAAGCAGCAAGGTAGCAGCATGGTTTTTACTTACAAAATTATGGCCATGAATCAGGATTCTGATTATTGACATCAGAGAATATTTGACTCCTTATTCTGTCTTCTTAAAGTTCAAATTTTGTAGGCTATGTAAGTCACAAACAATGTTAGCTTCCTATGTTTCCTGCAGCTATTGTGTGGGATCCAAAAAATGTTAAAGTTTTTATGTCCTTTTTCCTTTCTTCATTTATTTTTCAAGAAAACAAAACAAAGTGACAAAACTGCTGGCTTCTATGTGTGTTACTACTCAGTTCTTTCCTTATTCTTTTCTTCTAATCATCATTGGAGAATGATTTTCAAAATAATTTCATCCTACTTATGCTTTTGGTGAAGGAGCAGTTTTCAGACTGGGAATAGCTTGAAAAGCATTCAGTGTTGCATAGAACTAGGTCTCAATGATGCCCCCTGTGTTCAAGACAGGCTGAACTGATAGGTTGGCCACATATTGTCTCTTGATAATTCCCATCCCAGAACAATGCTTGAGCCTTGGATTCCTCCAGATCACACTGCTCTCTCCACATTCAAATCCTGTAAAGCTTACTGAACATGGCGACATGAATCTATCACCCAGTGAGATACTTACATGTGTAAGATGTCTGTGCTAAAGATGTCCCAAGCCCTCAGGATTAAGAGCTACATCTTAATGATCAATGTATCCCCTAAAGCTTAACTACATGTAAACTATACAAAGTATCACTTAATATATTTTAAATTGAATTTAAGTGTAACCAGAATGAATGAGTGTTTTTAATATCACTCACCGGGAAATACACTTTAGAAGTAAGTTAATAAATGACATGCCCAAGGCTGTGTTAATTTCTTCTTTCCTCAGGTTCTGTGAAAACTCTTCACTTAATTACATTTTATTGAGTTTTTCTATTTATATGTATGTTTTCACTGATAGGTAATTTCTTCCTTTCTTCCTTCCTTCCTTTCCATTCTTCATATTTTTATTGCATATATTGGCATATCGTTTAGATAAATTTGGTGCTAAGGGATTTTTGACTAAATGATTAATTTAGACTTTAGTCATGACCTAAACATTTAAGTTCTCACTGTGCATCCCATCTGTCATACCTTTGTTTACTATGGAGAAAAGAGACAGTCATTAGAGCCATCTGTATTAACAAACAGAATGAGTCTCTGCATCTCTCCTCAACATGATAGCCTGAGTTGGAGAAACCCACAAATGATAAATGAAAAAGATGACAGTTTTTTTCTTCTTTGTCTTAAAATCATATATTCTAGAGATAGCAGGCAGAATATATTGGAAGCTCTATTTTTCTATAAATTTCTTTCACTGTATTTGAGTGTTTTTTGTCTTTCTAGGGACAACAGATTGCTAGTGACCCTCTTTATCTTTTCATTCATGTGACAAATGCTTCCTGTAGGCTATCCCATTGTGAGAAACTGGGCAGCAGATGGTTTGTTAATAGGAAAATGGTGTGCTTTTGTGTTGTGGAGCAGACAGGGCAGTGGTCACTCATGTATCACTGTGACCTATACAGCTCTTTGAAGCAGTTAATAACATCCATATGTCACAAAGAAAGAAACTGAGTCCAAAAGAGTTCCCAACACTAGAGTATGACAAAATTCTCACAGGGTCCTCTGATGTGAATCCTAACTGGAGGAGATTCTGCCCTGTTTCTTTCTTTTTTATTATTTATTTATTTATTTATGTTCATTTATTCACATGTGCATACATTGTTTGGATCATTTCTCCACCCTGCCCCCCTCCCCCCCATCCCCCCCATCCCCCCTCAGTTCCAGGCAGGTCCCATTCTGCCTTTATCACTGACTTTGTTGAAGAAAAGACATAAGCATAATAAGAAAGACAAAGCATTTTTGTTAGTTGAGTTAAGGATAGCTATACAGAGAGATTCCTACTATTGCTTTTGTGTACCCATGTGTTACGACCCATGTTGATTCAACTCTAACTGATCATTACGTGGTTCTTGATCCGCTGCTCATGATGACCTGTCATTTTAAGGTTTCTGTATTAGTTCCTCTGGAGTGGGGACATCAAATGCTTTCATGATTTGGGTTTTCTACCTATTCCCATATCTCCTGTATGTGCTCTCCCCTTGTCTTGTGATCCAAGTCCAACCACATTGCTGTATTTGCCCTCGATCTAAAGTCCGCATATGAGGGAGAACATACGATTTTTGGTCTTCTGAGCCTGGCTGACCTCGCTCAGAATGATATTCTCCAGTTCCATCCATTTACCTGCAAATGACAAGATTTCATTTTTCTTCATGGCTGAGTAAAATTCCATTGTGTACAAGTACCACATTTTCTTGATCCATTCATCAGTAGTGGGGCATCTTGGCTGTTTCCATAACTTGGCTATTGTGAATACTGCTGCAATAAACATGGGTGTGCAGGTGCCTCTGGAGTAACCTGTGTTGCATTCCTGTTTCTTTATGAAATGCAACACCACATCAGTGACTGTTGCTCTTTACATGCTGTTTTAGTCTTTTTTTTTTTTGGAACTTTTCCGTGTCTGAATTAAGAGCTTTTCCAAAATATTTTTTTTCAAATAGCTCTGAATGTCTACCCTAATAGATATCTGAAATATAGAAATGAGTGGAAACAAATTTTTAAAAAGCCAGTTGATTGAACATAATTATTAAAAAAAATACCCATGTCACTAAAACCCATAATAGATCTATACAAGTTTTGAACCAAAAAAAATTATGGGGCAGATATATTAATTTAAAAACTAATGTATCTTATTGCAATAGTGTCTTATCAGAAGAAAGGAATAAAGATATGCACACAAAACTTCACCCTATCCCCACTCAACCCTCTGATGCTGGAGTTGTAACTCTGACTTGCTTCCTGAGAAATTTAAGAGTGCAGAGATCTTGAATAGTTTACAAATGCTAGCAAAGCACAGAAGACAACTATAGATACTAATAAGGAATGGCTCATTTCGAAAAGCTAGAAGTATTTTGAAAGTTTTCACCACAAAGACATGATATATATTTGATGAGATAGGTATGTTTGAAATGATTTAAACATGGCACATTGCACATGTGAACAAAACATTACATGATAACTCAAAAATATATGCATTTTTATGTAGCAGTTAAAAATGAATTTTTAAAAATGGATGGAATTGGAGAACATCATTCTGAGTGAGGTTAGCCTGTCCCAAAAGACCAAAAATCATATGCTCTCTCTTATATGTGGACATTAGATCAAGGGCAAACACAACAATGGGATTGGACTTTGAGCACATGATAAAAGCAAGAGCACACAAGGGAGGGGTGAGGATAGGTAAGACACCTAAAAAATTAGCTAACATTTGTTGCCCTTAATGCAGAGAAACTAAAGCAGATACCTTAAAAGTAAATGAGGCCAATAGGAAAAGTGGCTAGGAACTAGAGAAAAGGTTAGATTAAAAAGAATTAACCTAGAAGGCAATGCACATGTACAGGAAATTAATGTGAGTCAACTCCCTGTATAGCTATCCTTATCTCAACCAGGAACACTTGTTCCTTCCTATTATTGCCTATACTCTCTCTTCAACAAAATTATAGATAAGGGCAAAATAGTTTATGCTGGGTATTGAGGGGGTGGGGAGAGAGGGAGGGGGCGGAGTGGGTGGTAAGGAGGGGGTGGGAGCAGGGGGGAGAAATGACCCAAGCCTTGTATGCACATATGAATAATAAAACAATAAAATTTTAAAAAATAAATTTTTTAAAAATCACAAAATATCTCAAAAATTTTAGCAAAGTCAATATTTACTACTTTTAAGACTCAGTCTATGCATTTTATTTCATCCACACTTGTTTCTACTCTCCTTTCTTTAACTAGGTGTTATGTAGATTTCTATTTCCTTTAAAGCATTTTCACACCGCATAAAAGTGAATGTTTAGATCTATTGAATATGTGAATATTTCTTTTCTCAAGACTCTGATTTGGCAAGGGCAACAATAAAACATGTACCTCAAATTGTAAAGCAGACCAGAAATATCATGTATGTCCCACAATAAGACAACAGTGGTAAATACAACTGCTTCTCCAGGTACACAGGAAAATTGTCTCATTTCCTGTGACCTGTTGGATAAGAAGCATTGTCAGCCAATGTAATCAAAATGGAAATAATAATAGGATGAGGATATTGAGCAGATGAACTCTCTGTGAACTTGAATCAACTATTTTTTTCTGTTGAATCTGATGTTTGTTATTTGTTTTTGCTGTTTGTATTTAGTACTAGGTCAGCTCACGGTGAATCAGAATAAAATATTTCATAATTTGTCAGATATACTTCATGAATTATGACAAACACAATTCTTTGAAAAATTTTAAGCAAAATCATCAACCAAACAGCCTCACTACAGCATCTCTATTCACAAATTCTCTACATCTGTTCAGCAACACTGACCCCAGGCAGTCACTGTCCCAGACAGAAATAACCTTTCTATTATTTCTTCCAAAATCCTGCCTCTTATTTTAATAGTTTTGGGCAACTTATATCCAAGTTACTTTTTTCTCCTTCCTCTTTTATTTTATCATTTTTACATTTACTTACATATATATGCATTGTTTGTGCCATCCCATCCCCCACCATCCCTGTGCCCTCCATCCCCCACATCCATCAATTCCAGGCAGAACCTGTTCCACTCTCTTCTCTGATTTTGTTGAGGAGAAAACATAAGAGATAATAAGAAAGACATAGTTTTTGCTAGTTTGGGATAAAGATAGCTATACAGAGAGATTCCTAGCATTGTTTCCATGCACTTGTGTATTGCAACCCACATTGGTTCATCTCTGCCAGACCTCTTTTCTGGTTCCCTTCCATAGTAGGTTCTGCCAATTTAAGATAACTTTATTTGCTCCTCAACAGGGAGCATAGCAACCACACTCAAGTTTTAAGTTTCTTTTCCTTTCCCTATTTCTCCCATGCACATTCTCCCCTTGTGTTGGACCTGTGTCCAATAACATTACTGCATTTGTTTTGGATCTATAATCCACATGAGGAAAAACATACAATTTTTGACTTTCTGCACCTGGCTAACTTCATTTAAGATGATGTTCTCTAGTTTCATCCATTTACTTGTGACTGACAAATTTCATTCTTCTTTGTGGCTGAGCAAAATTCCATTTTGTATAAATACCACATTTTCTTGATACATTCGTCAGTTGTAGGGCATCTTGGCTGTTTCCATAGTTTGGCTATTATAAATAGGGCTACAATAAACATGGGTATGCAGGTGCTTTTGTAATAACTTGAGTCACATTTCTTTGGGTATATCCCTACGAGTGGTATTGTTGGATCATATGGCAGATCTATGTTTAGTGTTTTAAGAAGCCTCTATATTGTTTTTCAAAGAAGTTATACTAGCTGCATTCCCACAAGCAGTATATAAGGGTTTCTTTTTCACCGCATCCTCACCAGTATTCAGTGGTGGTGGTGTTCTTGATGATGACTAATCTATCATCAAGAGTGAAGTGGAATCTTAGTATGGTTTTGATTTACATTTCATTTATGGCCAGGGATGGTGAGCATTTTTTCCATGGGTTTTCTTGCTATTTGGAGTTTTTGCAACTTGGATCAAACTAGAAATTATCAAATGTTCTGTCTTACAATTTGTGTTTTTTTATCTAGTTGACAGGCTGAGAGGAAAAAAAATCCTCCATCCTGATTTCTTTGTGTTTTTTATAATTGGGAAAGAACTAAAAATTGTTCTAAAAATAAATTTAAAATGCTGGACTTGTTTAGACTTCTTTTTCTTATACTTTTTCCTATTTTTTTTTTTTACTTTTTTCCATTTTTCCTCAGAGTTGAACTTTTCCACAATAAAGAGCAAACAGACTATACTGAAACAATTAAGTGAGTCTGAACTAGTTCCCAAAGCCTGCCAATTCTTGACCAAAAAGTACTTTTCTCTGTATCCCATTGCCTACACACTAATATAAAATTTCATTAACCCGTTCACACTTATATATCTATTACCTTTCAAGCGAGGTCCAAGTGTCTGCGCTTGTATTAAAATAGAGTGCTCTTAATAGTTCCTAATTCTGCCTCTTTGCTTATTCTTTCAAAATTGAAAAAAAATTGTTTCCATCTCTGCACTTACATTTTATTTATTTCTGGTATTTTTTTCCTTTAGATTATAAACTCCTACACAAATATCACTTCTTTTTATATCACCAGTCTTTCACCTTCATATAACATATGAGAGGTGTTATCTTTTGATTATAGGAGTCAAAAGAGTTTCATATCTACACACTGGCTGAGAATTTCTTCAATCATATGGAAATTCAAATTGAATTATTCCAGATTGAGCTACAGTTCTGTGACTCAACAACATTTCTGTATTAGTAGATATTTTATTTTTATTCCTATATGTTTATGTACGCCTTAAGATACATCATCTTAGCATATCACATACAGAAAAGTAACACTGAGATACAATTTTGCAACTTCTTATTCCAGTTTTCACATTTAAATAGCTACAGAATATCTAATTACATATATACTCTAATGGTATCTTATTTTTCTATCATCCTGAAGTTTTGTGATAACAGTATTTTGTTAAATTACATAACAAAAGAAAAACACACTATCAATAAGGAAATTAGGTGAAATAAAATTTGCATATAGAAGAGTAATATAAATATTTCTTATTGTTATTAGAATGCAATAAAATGCATTTGATTTCATGATGCCACAGGATATTGTCATGGAAGGTAGATTGAATACTGATTCAAGTTGTGTCAATAATAAACATCCTGCTTGAAATGATTGTGACCACTGATGCATGCTTACATATATGTCAAGTTACCAAAATATCTGTGGCTGATTTGGTTAATTTTCTTATCTCATTTCAGTGCTCTTGTGTGTGGAATTGAGAAATCTTGACAGCATGTTAAAATAGTGACATTTTCTGTCTAGTTATAGATTCAAAATTTTTAATGTTCTTTGTTGTAACTTGAACATTCACAGTAGTAATTTGGGAACTTTATTATTTTTCACTTGCATTCTCTAATTTTAATTTTAGAATCAGAAGACCTTTTTACCTTTCCAAACAACCTTACTGTTAGAAGTACTATAACCAGACCATTGCTTGCCCGGGCAGCGGTGTCGATCTCAGCTCTGATTGGAGACTGGGGCCCTACGATGTCAGAGAAGAGTCAAAAGAGTTGGAAGTGTTCCTCAACTCAGTGTCCATTATCAGGAATGGATATTAAAAGCCTGCAAGCTCTGGTGTGCCTCAGGCCTTCTAGAGCAGTTGTACTTGTGTTAAGTGAAATCAGAGATCTAACTATTGCACGGAGAAGGGTGATCCACCTGAAAGCACAAATTATTGCACAGGCTGGACCAATAGTTATAGGTGAGGATAACCTAATAGAAGAGCAGGCCCTTATCACAAATGTTTACCTGGGTAGTATTACCCCTGACACTGAAGATTCAGATACCAAACCTATGATCGCTGGCACCAATAATGTATTTGAAGTTGGCTGTTATTCCCAAACCAAGAAAATGGTAGATAACAATATCATTGAATCGAAAGCATATGTAGACAGGAATGTAATATTGATACATGGCTGCATTATTGGAGCTTGTTGCACCCTAAATACTTTTGAAGTCATCCCTGAGAATACAGTGATCTACAGTGTGAACTGTCTTTGTTGGGTGCAGTCTTAGAGATCACAGCCACAGACACTATAGCTAGATTTCTTGATGAAAATCTAGCCAAATTACCACCAACTGAAGAAGACAATGAAAGAAAACTCAACTCCAATTAAGAACTAAGAACTGTGGTACGTCAAGATAACATTTAGCCTTTGACTGCTATCTTTTTAATGGTCCACAGTGTTTGTGCATTCTTAGCAGTGTGCAAGAATAATACAAGTTAAACTGAGTTAAAGAAGATAGTAATGGTTTTTCATTGTTAACTGTACTTTACAATTTATATGAAATGAATTAATATCCTATATCCTTGCTCCTGTTCTGATAATTTACAATTTCAGCTTTTCTTAAGTTATATAAACTATTAGCCACAAATTTATTACAGACTATCTGTGAAGAAAGGGCATATTGTTATGTTTTTATAGTCTAGCATATACTAAACTGCATGAATTGCTGAGCATATTTTAGTGATCATATTTTAATTAGTTTTGGCTGGGTTTTTTAAAATTCATTTATTCATATGTGCAAACATTGTTTTTGCCATTTCTTCCCTCTGCCCCTCCTCCCCTTCCTCTCCCCGTCACCCCCTTGCTTCCAGGCAGAACCTGTTCTGCCCTTTTCTCCAATTTTTGCAATAATAAGAAAGACAAAGCATTTTTGCTAGTTGAGATAAGCATAGCTATACAGAGAGATTCCTAGCATAGCTTCCATGCACAAGTGTATTACAACCTGAATAGATTCATCTCTACGAGACCTCTTCTCTACTTCCTGGTCACCTTCCCAAATTGACCTCTGTCACTTTAAGGTTACTGTATTAGTCTCTCTGCAGTGGGGACATCAGAACTTTCATGTTTTGGGTTTTCTACCTATCCCCATACATCCCATATGTGTTCTCCCCTTAGCCTGTGACCCAGTCTAACAACACTGTTTTATTTCCCCTAGATCTAAAGTCCACATATGAGGGAGAACATACGATTTTTGGTCTTCTGAGCCTGGCTAATCTGGTTCTGAATGATGTTCTCCAGATCCATCCATTTACTTGCGAATGATAAAATTTCATTCTTCTTCATGGTTGAATAAACTCCACTGTGTATAAATACCGCATTTTCTTAATCCATTCATCAGTAGTGGGGCATCTTGGCTGTTTCCATAACTTGGCTATTATGAATAGCGCTGCAATAAACATGAGTATGCAGGTGCCTCTGGAGTAACCTGAGTCGCATTCCTTTGGGTATATCCCCAGGAGTGGGATTGCTGGATCATATGGCTAATCTATGTTTAGATTTTTAAGCCTCCATATTGTTTTCCAAAGTTGTTGCACTAGGTTGCATTCCCACCAGCAGTGTATGAGGGTCAGTTTGGCTGTTTACATTAAGCTTTCCAAAGTAGTTTTCTTTTTAATTTTTGTGATATACTAAAGCTAATGTGTTTACCTTTAAAAAAGAAATATAATAGTTTATTATGTATTTTGTAGCATTTTCTGTACATCTTCATATAACATGTCAGACACACAAAATATTTTTAGAATGTGTTGTTTTGCATGGATTAAGTCACAGTGTGTATAGCTTTCTGTCACTTAAAATCTTCATTTAAAATATATCATAGGGAACGTCCCATTTATTACTAATGCTGTATGATCATTTGCATACATATAAGCAAATTGTGGTTTCTGTGTCTCTATAAATTGGCATGATGTGGACAACAACTTCTTTTGCTAGCCAAAACAATGCTCACTACACACCCATGTGCTAATAGTTTTCTTTATAGATACTTATATTCAGTCAGGGAAATGCTCAGAATTAAAATTATTATTTGAAACATAAATGAGTTTTAAAATCTGATAGATAGCAACACATTTACTTATACAATGACATAATTAAATTTTCTAGACTCCAAAAGAATAAGAATGGAGTTCCCAAACATATTCTACAAGTGCTAGGTTGACTGGCTATTGCTATTATTGTGAATCTCATTAATTCACAGGGAGAATTAATTCCACTTTAATTTCCAGTTTCTTTGAATTTTTTTTTGTGTATTAACCATTTACTTTGTATTAATCATTTTTCCTGTGACTTGCTTACACTCTTTGGTTTAGAGTGTTTTTTCATATTTTTATTGATATTTTTATAAATGTTAATTTTTATTTGACTCTGTAGTTTGATATGTAAATTTTTAGTTCCTTTCAATAAAATTATACACTGGCTTATGCTTCAGAATTTAATAATGATATGCCAAATATAAGGGCAAATATTACAAGTAAATGTGTGTTTTCAAATAATTCAAATACTTTATTAATTCACACAATAAATATTCGCCATTGCTTTTTATGTAATGGGCACTGTCCTATGGGCTGTAAGTTTACAATGAAAAAATCAGGCTCTTAACAGACCTTATTATCATAGAGAATAACAAAGAATTAAACCAGTAATTAGCATGCAATGACTGGGTGGAAAACCGATGGACTACAATGTGAATACGTAAAAAAAGTGCATCATGCACCTGGTAGGGGATGGGAAAGCATGCAAATTCATCCTACAGGACATGCATCCTACAGGATACATCATAGCAGAAATATGACTAAAATTACATGCAGTGCAATGATGTTTTAGCAGAACAAAGAGCAGTTTGGTATCGCACAATTCTTGAAATAAGGTTTTAGCAGTTGTGTATGTATTTATGTATGTATGTATACATATATATAATTTTTAAATACTCAATTGATTTTTAGAAGAACAAAAAATTGCATAAAGTTTCTTTAAATTATAGCCAAATGTTCAAATACAAGTGTTACATTCAGTCTTTTAGCGACACAAAATGTCAGCAAAACTACTTCAATGAAAATGTCACAATTTTTTTAATAAATGGAAATTTTCTAAGTGTTCAAATAAATGATCTATGCAACTAGTTGAGAGGAAGAAATTGAAAGCACACAGAAAAGGAAATGTGTAACTTTTGATAATTTTAATGATCTGTTTTACTTTTATTTTGTGATAGTCCTTAGATGTGTCATTAGAAAACAGAACTATTAGGACAAGTAACTGTTAGAATAAAAGTTTTCTTAATCAAAGTCTTGACATCACAGAATGACTTCTCACATCATGTTAGCATCCATATTTTAAATGCATCCTCTGAATTGTTATCACTGATGGCGCATTTAACACATTGGATTCTTATAAAATAAAGGAATAAAATCTAGATCATAAGAAATGGACAGAAGAGATACAAACTAATGTGCGCATTGTTGCATTTGTGACTGTATTTGACATAAATTATACATAATAATATACATATATATGTATATTATATATTGGCAGTACTGGGGTTTGAACTCAGGTCCTCACATCTGCTAGGCAGGCTTCCTACCACTTGAGCCATGCATCCAGCCCTTTTTTCTTTAGTTTATTTTCACCTAGAGTCTTATATTTTTGCCCAGAGCTGGCCTAGACCATGATATCCTACCTATGGCATCCCTTGCAGCCAGGGCCAGAGGTGCACACCACCAGGTCTTGCTTATTGATTGAGATGGAGTCTTGCTAACTTTTTTTCAAGGACCCTACTTGAAATGCAACCCCTTCAGTCTTCACCTGCCAAATAGATGGGATTACATGCATTTACCACTGCATCCAGTTTATGAATCTATATTTTAGATAGTCATTTAAATCTGTAAGCATTAATTTCATAAAAATCAAAGATACGAATGTTGATTGTTTGACATAGGGCTATCATATCATTTGATATGCTACCAATGCCAAATTTCAATAGGCAGCTGAATTCACAAAGATATTATGGCACATTTGTAATTCTGATACAATGTTACTACAGAAGAAAACAATTTTAGCTTAATTAGTTTAAAAAGAAAGCACAATTGCATAAGGCCTAAAATTATTTTTAAAGCATACAAAGTTAACATATATGGGCAGATGTGCAATACAAATAAAATATAGTTGCATGAATAGACTGTGACATAGGGCAGAGAGATCACTCACATAATTCTGACTTCATGTACATTATCTACCTTTCTTTCTCTAAGAGAATATAATATTTTGTCAACACATATAATAATCAGTTTTCTCCTTGTGACTTTAGACTAACCCAAACAATAAATAATTTAATAATATTACCTCTGTTTATTAGAATTTAAAAGATGAAAAATAGACAATTTAAGAAAAGGCTTGTAATTTCCAAGTAAAAAATAAATTTCACTAAGAGATAAATGTGGATAACTTCCCACAATATCAAAGAGTAATCTTATAGAAACAAACATTGGAAACCTTATGTGGATTCTACTTCATGTAACAATCATAAAACTTTGACTTGTGTTTCTCTTAAGATGCTCTTTGAAGATAGGAATCTGAATTAATTAACTCTCTGAAAGCAATAATATTTGAATCAACTCATACACCTTCCTCAAAAGTTTGATTTAATAGTTTTCCTATATTTGAAAGATTAACCTTGTTTAATATTTCCTAGCAAATTAGTTTTCATACTTCTTTTGGAGTTTGGTTTTATTTTTGTCTTTTTGGTGCATAAATCATAGAGCTTATTAGGTGATGAATCCTTTCATGTCTTCAATCAACTCTGAGCTTGAAAACTCTGAAAATAAATCAGATAGGCCTAATGCTAAATATTTTTAACATATTCTTCTATATAGAAGATAAATTCAAAAGATGGTCACTCAGCAATGCTGCCTTCAGAGAAATACGTCCTACTGGAAAATATTTGGGTTAGTACTATAAAATGTGTGTGATAAAGAGCCGGCCTTCATCATAGAGGCAGTGATGTCTGTGGTTATAGCTGGAATTTAAAAATTGAACATGGATAGCATTGCCAAGCATATGTCATCATTAGGGAGTTAATATACATTTGTTGAGATGCCTATAAATAAATATAATTGAAATCTATATAAGTTGTAAAAACACTTTTAAAAATTGATAATTACCATTTTAATGCTCAAATTTGTGGAAATATCATATTTAATTAACTATTTTTGCAGTGCTGAAGATTTAACCCTTGAGCTTGCACATGCTAGGCAAATGCTCTATCATTGAGGTGTATCCCCAACCCAAATGTTTTTGAGTTAAATAAAAGAAAATAAATGTGAGATATAGTTCACTTGGATTTGTTCTGTCTTAAAGATCAGAATATTGTGTATTTCATATGATCGCTAACTTTTTTCTTTTTATGCAAATTAAAATGGTAGAAGTTGTAAACTTAGAAAGTGTCAGTGGTAAGCTTACCTGATTTATGAAGAAACTCTGAGAGCCTCACTCAAGGAAGTAAGTCTTTGCGATATAGATGGGGTATGGAGATTGTATACATATAAAAAAAATCTTTGTTTACATGCAAATATATATATATAATATTTCTAGATATATATTTATAAAATTTCCATAACTATACTTAAATATATATATAATCTCTCCGCCCATATATACATAGATAAGTAGGTAGGTAGGTAGATAGATAGATAGATATGGCAAAGGAGACAAATGCAGAGCTTTTGCCTGGCTTGAAACAGAATGTGTCTCTTTCTACCCAAGGAATTATCATAACAAAGATCAAACAAAAGGAATAAGAAAACAAAGAATGAAAACCTGCACAGATAGAGTTTAGTGATTCTCAACTACCCACTGGAATCACTCAGAAAACTAAAAAAAAAAATTCAGATGCTCCCATCTCACCCATCGAGGTACAAATTTGATTGGCCTTGGTTGTAGCACGGAAGTTAGTATATCTTTAAGATAAAAAGATGCTTGTACAATGCGGTTGAGGATTAAGAACTGTCCTCACCTGAACTTCCTCACTTGTCAAGTAAGACCAGAGAAATACAAACAGATAATAATCATGGCACATATATACTACTCACAATGCAATCTGCACAACCACTACTCCACAAGAAAGAGGGGAATCTATGTTCATCTTCTTTCTGTTGCTGTGATAAGCTAACTGAGAAAAACAACTTAAATAAGAAATGCTTTTTTATGGCTTATGTTTTTAGAGGATTCAGTCCAGGGTCTATAGGGCTCTGGAAAGAGAGAAGCATAATGGTGGAAAGTCATGGTGAATGAAAGCAGGTCACCTCATGGCAGCCATGAAGCAGAGAGAGCAAACAAGTTAGGGCAAGATATATGTTTCCTGGGTACTCTTGGTGACCTATTTCTGCCCCAGCTACTAGTTTCTACACCCTCCCAATAATTTCATCAAATTGCAAATTCACTGATGAGAGAAGAGCCCTCATGATTTAATCACTGTCTAAAATTCCATCACCTGGCAGCCAAGTTTTTAATACATGAGCCTTTGTGCAGGGTTGGGGGAGGCACTTATTATTACAACCATAATAGGATCAAATAATGTTAAGAGGTTAGGTAGTCAGAAGGCAAAGGCAAACAAACAAAAACCCAGTCAACCACTTGAGATAATTTCACATTTTGCAATTTATGCCAATTTCCTTCATATATATTGCATTATATCCTATCATTCCTCTATCTCTACTCCTGGTACACAAGTCTCCCAGAAATTCCTTATAATGTTTCATTCCAACATAAGGGAGGTTAGGGCCACATAGAACAAAAACACCAGCTCATTTTCATATCCCAGATTGCATGTCCTTCTCAGGAGCAGAAAGGAAGGGATCCACAGGGGTCTCACAAAAGCACAGTTGCTGTTCACTTTGTGGCAAGAAATCTGTTTACGATTCACCTTCTCAGACATACAAACAGCAAACTCAGATGAGAGGTGGAATCTGTTTTCAGGGGACAGACACAGAGGACAGGTATGCTGATCGCCATCTGCTCTTGGATGGCCCTGAATATCTACTTGATTTCCTTGTGATGTCAGCATAGAGATCATCCTCCAGGATGTGTGGAAATAGTTGAAGCATGTGATATAGAAAAGGAGTCCTAGCACAAAGATTGCAGAGTGGGCTTATACTGGGCACTGGTCTCATTGAACACCGTGACTAAGTTGTGCTTCTATTCTATGTCCTTCATCTCTCAACTGTTTCTCCTTTCTGCCACCAGAGAAAACATTGAAAGTTAGTTTGAAGAGAGCCTAGAGGACTGTTTCATTACTTGAAGGTTCTCCTTGTAAGCCTAAATGACTTGGAATTGAGGGAGAGATGTGTTAGTAGGAACAGAAACTTCAAGCAGATGCATCTTTGAATTGCATCAGGCTATAGTGAGATCACCAAACATGAACTTGAAATACCAAAAGAGTAAAATGAAGGTTGATACAATAAACCTTGGCATTTACTGAAGTTCCAACTTGAGCAGAGGGTAGCCTAGCCAGAAGGCTGGAGTCTGCCTAAGCTTCCAGCTCAGGCATCACAGAGGAACATGGAGGCTAATGGCTGATGGTTCATCCAGATGACACCTCAGGCTAGGTGGGATTAATTTCCTCAGTGGATCATTCAGCTGGGAGGACAGAGTGTCTGTGTGCAAGTCCTTGCTGCTCTCCTTCCTGGGGTATGGGTTGGAACACTCCAGGGAATCACCCTTTGTCCTCATCATGCTGAGGTGAGGAGCAGCACAGAACAGAAGAAAAGGTGGCAGGGCCTCTCATAGAATAGCCTTCAGGGAGTCTCATGAGGAGAACCGAGGTGAAAGGAAACCCAAGGGGGACATCTTCAGCTCTCATTCCCAGAACCACTGTCAGATCTGTGAGCTAGGTTACGAGGTCATGGAGTCTTCTAGGCTGCCCTGAGGACCTATTGAGTGGTGACAACTACTACATTTCCGGTTGGACAGATCTTGGTGTTGACCTGTTCCTGCAGGAGTTGTGGCAATAATGCATACTGCTTGGTGATAGCTTCAATATAACAGCTTCAATTAAGACAGTCTTTCCATGGAAACAGTGTCAAAAGAAGGAAATTCTCATGGAGAGGGAGTTGAACCCTGCTATTTATACTTCTCACTTTAAATTTTATCAAAGCATTGTTAGTGATAAATAAAGAATAAAATGCTTGTTTAATTTCCTGGAAATCTTTCTCTGTGTGTGATAATGCATAGTGCCTAGTGCCTTATGTATACTTGGCAAGTTCACTACCACTTGAGATATACCCCCAGACCTTTAATTTGGATTTTTTTTCTTAGACACAAAGTCTCATAAAATTTGCTGGCCTCAAACTCAAGGATCTCTTGTCTCCATCTTCTGAGACTGAGATTACAGGGATATGCCACCAGGCCTTGCTAAAAACATTATATTATAGAAATTCAAAGCATCATAGGAAGCAAATTGTACTTATTTACTGAAGCTGAATTTTATCCAATAGACTTAGGATGCTGATGTATCCATTACCCATCATTTCATGAGAATGGCACCCGTTACCTTTGCCAAGATTGAAAAGTCCAAAGGAAAATGAACTGCTGTCTTTCTCTGAATTAAAAATGAGAATTGCATATGCACAATAAGAAACAAATAAGTATCCTAATTACTATGGAAAGATAGGTGCGTTGAATGTTAACTGGGGAAGTAGACCTATATTCTTTATACCTCAAGCTTCCAGGGAGCTTCTTTCGTATTGCTTGCCTTCAATTACATGACAGTCTCTCTTTTCTTCTCCTCTCCACTGTTCATAATGCAAACATTGCCTCCTACTTAAGATGACTGACAAAGAATTTTATACTTACAATTCTAAATTTATAACTTTGTAACTTTTTAAATGTATAAACTTTTTTTTTTTTAAAGAATATTTTTTCTTTTTTTATTTCTTTTATTCATACGTGCATACAATGTTTGGGTCATTCCCCCCGCCCAGTCCCCCTGCTCCCTCCCTTTCTCTCACTCCCTACCCCCTCGATACCAAACAGAAACTATTTTGCCCTTATCTCTAATTTTGTTGAAGAGAGAGTATAAGCAATAATAGGAAGGAACAAGGGTTTTTGCTAGTTGAGATAAGGATAGCTATACAGGGAGTTGACTCGCATTGATTTCGTATACATGTGTGTTTACATTCTAAGTTAATTCTTCTCAAACTAACCTTTTCTCTAGTTCCTGGTCCCCTTCTCCTATTGGCCTCTGTCACTTTAAAGTTTCTTCATTAGTTCTTTTGCATTGCGGACATCAAATGCTATCTTGTTGGGTTTTTTTTTTTTTTTTTTTTGCGGGGAGGGGTTTCTTGCCTATCCTCATACCTCCCTTGAGTGCTCTCGTCTTATCAGTTATCAAAGTCCAGTCCCCTTGTTGTGTTTGCCCTTGATCTAAAGTCCGCATATGAGGGAGAACATATGATTTTTGGTCTTCTGGGCCTGGCTAACCTCGCTCAGTGATGTTCTCCAGTTCCATCCATTTAGCTGCAAATGATTAAATGTATAAACTTATAACTTGTTAAATTGACAACCTTCAAAGTTCAAAAGAATCTTTCAGGAGAACAGGAAACAGCTATTTGTCTAATAAAAAAACCCTGTCATTTTGCAATCTACTTGACTTTAAGAATATATGCTGATTCATTGTTAAGCAAATTACTTCTGAAAAAGACCTTAATGATATTCAGTCCCCATGTTTTCCCTGTGTGGGATATTAGGGGAAAATGACCTTGCTTACTCAACAACAAATTAAAAAGTTAATTGAATGCTTTGCATACCAACTGTCAATAGAGCAGTGCATACCTCTTATCTGTGCCCCTCTTGCTCCTTTTTCAACAGACTCTCGAGAATACATACAATTCTTGGAGGAGCCATACCTGGAGAAGTTGCAGTCCTATGACCTTGTCAGAAAGAGCTGGATAGACAATGAGGAGGAAAAAATGCACGGCAGCCAAGGGATACCTCCTGAACAACCACCGACAATTTCCCCTCAAAACCCTTTGTTTTTCAACACGAACTGATAGTAAAACCCTGGATTTCTATAAATCTAACTAAGTCACCACAAGATAAAGTGATGTTTCTGCCTGAGCATATTTTTTGACTATTGTTCTTGAATTCAGTGGCTGATATTTCAGCATTCTGAATAGAATATTCACAAAACTCATAGAGGACTTTAAACTCTTATCCATGCATGAAAATTTTCCAGGTTTGAAAGTATTTTCACTTCAATGTATTGCTTGTGTCTTTGGCATTTATATTTGTCGTTCATAGTTCTAATAATTCACCCTGGGAATTTTTTATGGTCTGATAATGATGAAAAGAAGTTGTTAAGGACACCCAATTTATACTCAAATTCTTAACAGTCACCAGGGTGTGTCCTTATTAGACTCTAATGCTCACACCGTTGGGCTGTGTTTTATTACCTAAGTAGTGAAGTAAAAAATTAGTGCATAACAGAATTGGACAGAATCATAGGTTTTATGGCATGAATTGCTCTAAAGATGAACATTTCTCTGCTTATGGGATTATTACTCTGTTTTCAGGAAACAAAATGTTCACAAAGGAGAAAATATCATCTTACTGACTAAATAAGGATAAAATGTTCTGAAAATCCAAATAGAAGAAATAAAATACTGGGTTTCTTATCATGTCCTAATCTGTATATGTTTAACCAGCATTGAAAAAAAAAGGTTAGTTCTCAAAAATAAAAATTTAAAATTGAATATTGCCTTGCCCCAATGCATTAAGTAATTAAGTTATTGGAAGTTTACTCTGTTTACAATGGCTTACACTATTTTCCACCCGCAAGAGGCTGAGAGTCATGCAGTTAGATTTGGTGAAGCATCAACAGATTCAACTAGCCCTTCCTCCCAGTCTCTATTCGTTCTGATGAGAAGCATGATGTCTTCTTTCCTCCATGTCATTTTTATCTAGCTTCTTTTAAGAGCTTTTTTCCTTGTTCTTATAATTTTTTGTTATAGGTTTCATTTTGTTTGTTTGTTTGTTTGTTTGAAAGTACAGCTTCTTGAGTAGGTAGTTTATGTCTCTAATAACATGGATATTTTCAGGCACTTTTTTTCTTCCAAGACGATTTCATTTCTCCCCTTTCTCCTTTTCTGAGACTCTTAAGTGGCAGATTGTTAGCTATTTTGTGAAATAATCTCATTAGTTACCATTTCCCCTTTGGGTCCATTTTCTCTATAGTGTACAGATTAAATGATTTCTATTGTTTTATCTTAGATGTCGTTATTTCTTTAGTGGGATGAACTGTGTAGTGTTTTCATAATTTTTTATTGCATTTTTCTGTAACAGAAAGCATGCCCCTTCCTTAATCCTTGACTAGAAAGGCAGGCCTTTGTTGGAGTAATTTTTTGTTTGCACTCATTGGCATTTCTGATATCCCATTTTCTCTAGTATCAAGTCTGGAAGACATGGGGTACCATGTGTCATCTCACAAGTCCTGAGATCCACAGTCTTGAGATCACATCTCCTTTCAGAGTTTCTTTAGTTTTGTTTTCGATAAGATACCAAGAGTTTTCAGTTATATTTAGCAGGCGGAGTAGTGAGAAATACATATATAACATCTTCCTGGAAGATTAAGTACCTTAGTAATATTGATAAAGGAAATCCATTCATCATTCTTTTATACTTCTAATTCTAAAGAAAAAAAATGCTTTTATAATTTTAGATTTTCAAAGGAAGAGTGAAAAAACTATTCCCCACATCTGAGTCATATCTTTGAGTATTCAGATGAGCTATCTAATCTTGGAAATCAACAAAATGACTATATTTTTTATCTTTTTTAAATGTCAGAAACTATGCTGGGATAAACATGACAATATAATATGACAATGTATCCTTAAACAATAAAATATAGGGAGAATAGTGGAAGTCAAGTTCCACTGAGAAATATTTCAGCATAGTCTGTTGGGTTACATCAGACTGGATGTAGTTCTATTTCTGAATTACTGTCAGTACTTATGTTGGAGATGGGAGTAAGTAGAGAACGCTTGAGAATCACTGTTTTGATTAGCAATAACTGGGAAAAAATCAAGTTTTCTCTCTATTATGATCTTTAGATCATAAAAAATAGAACCACTCCAACTATAGTATAGTTAACAATGTGCTACACTAAAAACAGTAAAACCAGAATATGAAAATCTCAATCCTAGTTCTAATGTCTTGTCTTATGATGAAGTAAATTTTTCTACAGAAACATTCCCTAATTCATAAAAGCTGTAAAAATTGAGCTTTTGAAATGGAATTTCTGTCATGAATTGCTACATAAAATGAGACACATCTAAGAACATTAGGACATAGTGAGGCAAGATGAGTGACTTCTTAATAGGGCTTTGTTTTGTTTCAGGTAGACAACTTTTTTGCCAGAATACTTTATTTTTATAGACTGTAAACAATGGTTTTCTAGACCTATCATAACTCCTTAAAACAATCCCTTTAAAAGATATCTTTCTCTTTCAATATGCGTAAACTATACTATTTCTACAGTTCAACTTCTTATTATCTACATCCTTAAAAATTAGCTTGTTATTTTGCAGGAAAGAGAAAACATTCAATTAAAGATAAATGTGAGAGGACTTATATTTACTTGGAGTCCACCACATATTAACTTTTTATAAATTATTTCACTTTATAGATTTTTTAATAAATACATTTCATAATGGGGGTGATGTGTTTCAGCTAAGTTGATTTTCTTATCAGCTACATCAGTAGTTTTGATATATCTCTACAAAAGACTTTTGATGTTCTTCTTTGTGTCTGTTTTTATCTCTTTTTAAAGCATTGGTTGAAATAATTAGTTGACCAATATCCTTGAGTTTCAAAACATTCGCATTAAGCTCTTGTAAACCTTTACAGAGTACAAAATCAATGTTGAGACTTTGTCAGGATCATTTCGCCTGTTTCTTTTAAGTGAGCTATTGACTCAAATAATCCAATGCATGTGTGAAGAGAAGAAACTAAATCAAAGCGTGTGTGCGGAGAGATGAGGGTGGTTATTAGTAAACCCATAACAGGAAGCTGGAATTAAAGGCTAAGTAATTTGAAAAGCAGACAAGCATGAAGATCTAAGACAAACATTCTGAGAATGTAAACAGCTTGTTTAGGAAAAAAGGAGAGAGAAACAAAGGCATATACAAAAAAATTAAAAAGCTTAGATGCATAGACAGACTAATTGGATTTACACAGAAAAAGAAATCACACAGCTGTCATATTCAGTCAAGGATAAAAATGATGTTTGGATCAGAGATAGGAAGAAAGGCATAAAAGCAACAGAAAGTGTCTGTGCATGTCAACACTGTCCTTTCAAACCTCATGGCTTAGACATAATCACACCAATTTAGAGCAAGTGCCAGTTACAACTTTGGGAAAGTGACTATTTGGACCTCTTCATCACCTTAGGTGACATATTCATAACTTCCAGATATAGCAATATTTTGAAGGACATATCATAAATAAGAATAGCACTCCAACATGACTCAAATTATTCATCAGTATACACCTAACACACAAGGAGCAATAATTTCCATTGAAGTAACTCTACCAAGTAATGGAGGCAAGAAGAGTGAAATTTGCAGAGCAATCATTTTAGGAAAGCAAAAATTGAAAGTGAAACTTGACTCAACTTGTAAAAAAGCAACCAACCACAGAAGCAAATCAGATTAGCAGTACCCAGAATCGTTTCTCTACCTATTTTTAACATGCTGAAATAAGTGCTGTGCTGGGACATAAGCGAGTGCAACCCCAGGGCCACAAACTTGCTTTCAGTTCTCTTTTACTCATGATATCCTAGTTCAAGATCCTTTTGTCTTCTCAAGCCCTCAAAATTCATTAAGTAGTTTGTAATGTTGGTATGTTCACCACATCTGAAAAATCTTGTGAAGTATTTCTAAATACTGTAACACAGATCTATCATGGATGCAGCATCCTTGACTTGGGATGCTTTGTAAGTCCCTATAAGATGTGTGTGTGGGGGGGGTGGTGATGCAAATGTGAAGCTTATGCTTTCTGATGCAAAATAAGCAATTACTAGTAAGAAGTAAGAAGTGTGTGCTTTGCCTTTGTCACTTACCCAGTATTCATGCCTTTTTTTGGCATCTATGAGACTGAAAGGGTAAGTTTTTAGCTTGCACCAGACCACAATCTTGGATATTTTACAATTTTTTATGATACTGTAAAGTACTGCCGAATTAAGACCACGCCACGTGTGGAAAGGAAAGATTTATTAAGATCCAGACCACAGGGCTACCCCCCACCCCCCAAGATCAGGGAGCAGCAACTTGGGTGAATTGGGTAGTGGGCTTTATAGGAGGGACCAGGCCATGGGGCAGGGAGAGTGTCTCTGGTCTCTAATTGTCTGCGATCACCAGATGGAACAGGTCAACATGCCTGGCTAGTTGAGTAACTGGAAGTTCCCGGGTTGTTTTGCAAGCCGAGAAACAATCAGGCAGGGAGAAATCAGCGGTTATAAATCAGGGGGTCTGGTTTTAAGGTGTAGCCTCGGGTCCTTCTGCAGGCCCCAAGAATGCCAGGGACCTAACATTCAAGCCTTTTGTTGGTATTATGGGCGCCAATCAATCTAGCTGCTTCGTGCTGAGTGGGGGCATTGTTAAAGCAGGGAGTTGGCTGGAATTTGGAAATTTGTGAGGTCCCCAGGAGTGGAGGCTGACGGTTTTTCCCAGGCTTCATTTGCAGACAAGGCCAGTTGTTGGGAGAAGGTTGTAGTAGCATCTGGTGGGAAGTCTGTCTGCTGAGTTCCCTGAATGATCCTGGAGGCATCTAGGGTTAAAGAGCATTTTCCTGGTTTAAGGGTTTGTATTTCCATAGCATTGAAAGGCACTTGTGAGACTAATTCCCTTGCCTCTCAGTGGTCTCCCATGTTGGTTCCCCCGCACACATAGCACAAAATGACACTTAATGTCTGGGCTAGATTTGGCCAGTGTGAGGAACAAGTTTTTAGTTGTAACAGAAATGGGGAATTTATTTGGCATTTCCTCATAAAAGGAGTGGAAGACCTGGTATGGGAAACTCTCCTGGATAACAGTTGTTAACTTAAGTAGTAACAGAGTCCCAGGGTCAAAGTTTTGGCCATCTATCCTTGTGCTAATTATTTGTCCCTGTGTCCAATCAGATGGCTTAAGTACAGTGAAATTTACAGGGTTACAGGTGTCTTGGCTGCAGCTAGGGGTAGTAGTGCCCTTTTGAAGGAGGACTAAGAGCTTATGCAGGAGTGGAAGAGGGAGAGAGTTTGTAGGAGAGGCGTAGCTGCATGGGACCCAGTGGTACATAAGAGTGCTCATCCTTTATTGTTATGGAAGAGCCTGAAGTTGGTGGCAATTTTTTATCCTTGAAAAGTGCTACCACTGGGGGGTCCCGTTGAGCTTGACACCAGTAGGCGTTGTGAGGATGACCAGATGAGGGCTGGTCTACCGAGGTCCCAGTGGAGAGGGTCAAAGAGCCTTGAGAACAAGATGCCCTGGTTTAATTGAAATTGTTGTGGGGCCCTCTGTGAGGTGGAGTAGGATCTGACCTGCCTGCTATCTGAGAAGTTCCTGGAGGAGGTTAAAATAAGGTAGGTAGTCAGCCAGAGGAGCAGAGTCTGTTGGAGGCAACTTTTCTAAGAGAAATGGGTGGTCATATATTATTTAAGACCCAATAGGAATATTAGGAGGAGCATAAAAAGGTATATGTTGAAGGCTGCATACTTTTAGGGATCCAGATTCTGTGAGATCCTATAACTCCCAAGAAAGCTTTAAGCTGCTTTTATGATATAGGGGAGTAGGAAACAGAGGATTGGGTTGATTTACTCATGACTCAGGGAGTGAGTCTGTCCCTTTAAGAACACACCTAGGTAAGTGACCTGAGGGAGACATAATTGAGCTTTCTCTTTAGAGACTTTGTATCCCCAGAGGCCAGAAAGTTTTAAAAGGACTCAGTTGACCTGCAGGTGAGGGGCTCTGTGACTCTGCACTGAAGAAGGGTGGCCTCTGGGTAGTACCAATCTAAAAAGTCTCTGGTTAGGGCCTGTTCACAAAGATGAGGGCTGTCTTTAAATTCTTATGGCAAAACTCTCTAGGTTAGTTGTTATGAAGTGTTTGTGGGACCATTAAAGGCAAATAGAGGCTGACTGTCAGAATGCAGATTAAATGTAGCACTTTTAGATAAAAGAGAGCTTTAGCTCATTATTGAACTTTGTAAAAGTTTGTATTATATTTAGATAAATACAGAACACAGTTATAAGATAGTCATTTAGGACATATGAGTTCAAAAATCTTTTTAGGCAGCTCTTAGATTATAGTTAACTGTAACTTTATCATATATTAGAGTTTATCTATAAATAAAACTGTGTTTTCTTTTACTGGCTGGTGGAGGAGACCATCCACGCCCATCATGGAGATCTGTGAAGGATAAAGCTTACCCAAGAAGTCAGGTAGCACCAAGTAGGTGTGTGAGGCCCACCTGTTACTTGGATGTTACCCTGGGCTCCTCCGAGGTGATCTTGAAGGGGGCCAAGGTCCCAGGGCCACGTCAGTCTTCTGCCACTAGGCCCAAGAGGTCTGTGAGGCCTTCACTCTGTAGAGAGTGGGAGTGGGAGACTGACCAACCTTGTAGAGACAAAGAGGGACAGTCGTCCTTCCAGTGTCCATTCTGGCCACATTGTGGACAGGGTCCTGGTGGCGGGTGAGGTAAAGGGCAGTTCTTTGCCCAGTGTCTTATCTGAGTGCACTTGAAGCAGGCCCCTGGAGGTGTGTGTTGTTGTCAGGCCCATCTGGAAGTTGGAGGAGGTAGCCTCAGGGCAGCTGCCAAGAGCTGGGCCTTTCACTGGTGTCAAACCTCATCTCGGTTATTAAATACCTTAAATGCCATTTTCACAAGATCTCCCTGGGGGATTTGAGGACCACCCTCTGCCTGTTTAAGTTTTTTTTCTTTGAATATCAGAGAGTGGTTGGGAAATAAAAAGAGAGTTGGGAATAATTGGGTTAGGTATTTAAATTCTTTAATATAGGAGGCTGAGTTATTAGAGAAGGAGGAAACCTCTTTTCAATTTGGGAGAGGTCAGTCATGGAAAAAGGCACATGAACTCTGATAATGTTGTCAGCTCCTGCCACCTCCCATAGTTAAGATAAATGAGAGTTAAGGTAAAGTATAGTGGGTTAGGGTTTTAGCAGGGCCTGAGGGCAAGGCTGGCATTATTGGTTCCTTAGGAGCCGATGGCTCAAGGTTAATTGTGACCACTGTAGAAGGAGAATAGGGTGGCAGATGTTTAGGAGAGCCATCCAGGGTGGAAGGAGGGGGGTCTGAGTCATGGGAGGATGGGGTGGGAGAAGAGATTGAGGTAGAGGACTGGCAGGAAGAGTTGGGAGGTGGGCAGACAGAGCCCATGAGGTCACAAGTAAGAGAGTTCAGTGGGAGGGAGAGACACAGACTTTGAGAGCAGGGTTTGTTGCTGGCAAGGAGGATTTGGACAGCATTACAAGATTGGAGGAGGGAGGGTTGAGAGCAAAGGGAAGGGAAAGCTTGGATGAGTGGAATTTTGGATCATTTACCATTGTAATGGCAGATATTGTTAAGACCTAGAAGTGTGTGAAAATCAGTCGCTTAGGTTTTATATTGTCTTGAGACCAAGGGGGAGGGTGCAGAGAAGGCATCCCTGTGGATGCATCTAATGTAGAGTGGGAGGTCTCCATAATGTAGAAGCAGAGAGAGAGAGGGACAGAGAAAGAGAGAGAGAGGGAGAGCGAGAGAGAGTGAGGCAGGTGGCTTGGTGAGTTTACTCTTCAGGTCAGTATAGACCTAGGTCAAGATCTAGCCTCCTCTACGTGACTCAGGCAAGGAAAGCAGAATCATCTGGTTGCCCTTTGGTCATAGTAAGCTGAAGGGGCTGTTGAAAGGAAGACAGGGAGGGAGAGCAGGAGAGAAAGAGTGAGAGTGGGAGTGTCACCAGGACAGGTTCCCAAGGGCAGGTGTCCCTGGCCTGGGTTGCCATCCAGCGGGAAATGTCCTAACTGGTTAGCCTGAGGAGTAGGTCAGGTGGAGAGCAGTGGAAGAGAAAGGCTAATGATAGATGGAAAAGCCGGCAAGGCAGTAAGGTCTGAAATCCACAGTCTGGAGGCACATGGGGTCAGTTCAGCAGTCTGGGTTCGGGAGAGGGCAGGACACGGAGGCCAAGGGAGCAGCCCCAGGCCGGAGCATCCTGTAACCTCTCCCGGATTTCGTCACCAGATGTATGGTACTGCTGAATTAAGACCACGCCACATGTGGAAAGGAAAGATTTATTAAGATCCAGACTGCAGGGCTGCCCCTCCCCCCCCCAGACCATGGAGCAACGACTTGGGTGAATTGGGTAGTGGGCTTTATAGGAGGGGCTAAGCCATGGGGGAGGGAGAAAGTCTCTGGTCTCTGGTTAGCTGCGATCACCAGATGGAATAGGTCGCCATGACTGGCTAGTTGAGTAACTGGAAGTTCCTGAGTTGTTTTGCAAGCCGAGAAGCAATTAGACAGGGAGAAAAAAGTGGTCATAAATCAGGGGGTCTGGTTTTAAGGTGTAGCCTCTGGTTCTTCTGCCCTCCCCAAGAATGCCAGGGACCTAACAGCTACTTTCTTATTCTGTTACAATCTTTGGATATTTAAAACCTCCTACTACTTTTTGTATTTTCTTATCCAGGAATATGAAGACAGAACTTTATTATTTCTGTGTAGATATTTGATTGAGGGATTCAAAATGAGAAGGTGATAAGTAAATAGGCTTAAGGATAAGGCTTAACTTGTGTCTGGTCTGGGGTAACTTTAAGCATATCTTCAGGGATCCCCTAGAAGTATAGTAATGACCCTTACCCAACATAAAGATAGAATGTGCTAGCTATTGATTTATGCTATGGTGTTTAGTGGTCAAAACTACTTGACAGACATCTTACACCAGTTTGTCTACATTTTTAGAGAAAAACTACAGCCACTATTGAGAAGAAGCTGAGTCCTCCATAGATGTATGGATGTTCTATCCTTATGTATTATAAGGTATAATAATGGACTCCTTTAACTTGTCATATTTCCTGATTTTAGCTATATAACCAGCAAGGTATAAAATATCCCCAGTAAATTTATGACTTAGCTTCTCTGAAATTAAGATACCTTATGTATTTCTTTGTAGTTCATAATCTAAAGACACATACATCTTACACATTTGAGAATGAATGAGAAGCTGGGGCTTGAAATCTGTGTTTTATTTTTGGTTTCTACCCCTCTGTGTAATTTTCTATTTGCTTGTGGCTGGCAATGAATATCAATCTTACATCCACCTGTATCATATTTTGCAACATGGTAAGTTAATTACATTTAGTTGTCTTTATTTTTCTTTTCTGCTTTCACAGTAGCCTTTTAATCTGTGTCTATGCTGTAGCTTGCTCCAGATCCAGTACTTTCATCCACTTAAAAATTGAGTCAATCCTGGTGTTCCTCCTCGAACCCTGCTCCTCACTACCCTTCTTTTCAAAGAGCAAAGTCCATACGCTTACACTGGCCTATAAGACACATCCTCGTCTGCCCCTGCCCTGGTTATCATCCTGGCTCCTTTTTCATTTCTTTCTTACCTTACCCATTTACTAATATGGACAACCAGCAGTCCTGGGCTGGGGGAGAAGCAGTCTTCTCATGTGTTTAGAGGTTTTGCTCCAGTTTTTAATTCTTTTCCCTTTCCCTATAGGACATTTTCTCCAGTTGGAAAACTTTCTGTCCTCTCTTACATGCTTGCTCTGTTTCACCTTTCAGTGAAATATATTCTATTCAATAGTGAAAACTTCTGATCCTCCTAACTCCAGTATGTCAGATCCCTTGTTCCTTTGCACACTTCTTTCCTGTTTTTCCACTTTAATTTTTCATTCTAATATTGTACAGAGTTTGTATTTCTGTTTATTAAATAATTGCTCCTTAAGAGGGGCTTGTAAATATCTAAAAAGTAGGAATTTTTGTTTGCATTTGTCACCAATATTCTCCAAGTGATTGAAACAGTTGCTTGGTTTATTTTGTATTCATTTATATGTATAAATGAATTTATATATTTTTATACAATTGTATAATTTTATATGCAACATTTAATTTAATTAGTGAATGAATGAAGCATAGGCTTTGATTCATGCATAATGAGTCAGAGATCAATAATGTGATTATGAAAGAATGTACAGCAAAGAACTACTGAATATATACTTTCCATTCTGTAATTATGTTACAATGTTATGAGTCTCATGCTAACACAATAAAAAAATTACAATTCCAAGGTATGAGCTGAATTAATAACTTAAACTTATCTGTCCTATTTATTGCAAGTGCCTTTGCTCCCACTTCTCCAAATGTGCCAAATATTGAGAGATCTTATGTTTCCTGACATCTTACCCTTGGGCTGTAATTTACTGTGATTTAAGAATGTCTACCTACACTATACCTCAGAGGTCCAGTCTTTTATCTTGAAACCATGGGTCTAGATAAAGCTTCTATTTTTATGTTATACTATCAATGGTCCCTTGCAAATAGAAAGAATGTACTTTCAGGGTGGAGGAGGCATCTGAAAATAAAAAAAAACACACTATTGCATATTTAATGCATTTATGACCAGAAAGAGAGTTGATAAGCATGAGAGAAAATGAAGTTACTGAATGCAAGATGACATGAAATAATTAATTGAGTAGGGGAGAAAGTTAGAAATAGTATAATGGTTAATGGGCACTATAAATACATATATGTATGATTTTAGAAATCAGTGATAAATATACTTGTGGTCCTTTTTAACAAATTCAACAAATGATAAAGAAGACATATTCGAAGATTCACTTCATGAAAAATTTCCTGGAGTGAAGGAATAATTGAATTTAAAGTAATATGAACATTTCTTATTCCAAGAAAACTTAACATAGAACAGATGTCAAAATATATTTTGAAGTTACCTACCTTCATGAATAAATAATTCCTTAAAGACTCAAAAATTACAAAGTTATCCACATGGGGGAGAAATTGAGATAACTGCACTAATCTAAGTGCAATATCAAAGCTTATAGGAAAATAATATGCAATTCAATAGTGTTATATCCAGCCAGCTTTCCCCTTGAATGTAAAAGCAATCAGTGGTTATTGTGAGCTATCTCATCACGTAGAGGTATAAGATCTAATTTTAAAAAGCAAATTGTTAATAATAAATTCAGCTCACAAGAAATAAATAAACGTAAATAATTCAGTGATATAGAACATGTGTATAAAATCTAATGACCATTGACTCTGTTAATTAAAAAAATAAGAATAGGAAGTCAGGAGATTATTGTGACATGCTATAAATATTACAAAGCTTGTCAAATAAAAAAGTGATGAACTTAACTAGCAAGTGAGAGGTTGGAGAGTATTGTGTAGGATTGTAGATTTCTTTATCAAACATGGTAAGAGATCCATTTGGTGTTCTAAAATGTAAGCATGCATTTATAAAATCTGCATTGTTCTCGTCTGCAAATATTTTGGCATACTCTGTCCTTTAAACTTTAGAAACAAAAAGTGATTGAACCAAAATAAAACAGTTATCCAGAAACTAAGCAATTATTTTAGACATTAAGAACGTCTTTTGTTAAGAACCATATTTTTAAATCAAATAAAATATAAAATAATTATTTTGGTACACTAATCTGGTGAAATTAACTATTCATCATATAACATTAAAACATATTTTAAGTTACTTTCGCTTATTATTATTAAAAATGTTTTTGAGCCAGTTGTGGTGACACATGCATGTAATCTAAGCACTGGAAAGTTTGAGGCAGGAGGATTCTGAGTTCAAGGTCATTCAGGAAAACTGGAATCCTGTCTCAAAAAAATAAGGAAAAGTATGTTCTCGATACATTTTTTATGTATTTGCTTGGTTCTTTATTGCTTGAGTTTTGTGTTCCAGATTAATTTTCCAGAAACAACATTCTTATTTGCTAAAATGATGTTGGAATATTCATATATTTATATATTAAGCTCTAGATTATTTACTATGGTTTTTGGTAATGTAGTTTTATAGCAACTCTGGAAAGCAAGAACTGGTTTAAGAAAAATAAGTAAGTCTCAGAAATAGAGTAGATTTTTATAAATGAGTTACATAGGAATGAAAGTGAATAAAGTGATATACCACATAATAAAGCCTAAAAGGATCTTCATATTTAGCCAGTAGAAAAATATATTTCTTTTTCATTTAGCCACCTTCTCAGTGATGTGTTTCTTAAATATGATTACACATCTCGAAATATATTTTTGTAAAAATGATAATTCTAAATGGATAGATTTTGTTTATATTAAACTTATTTTCTTTTTGTAAAAATGTTGTTACATTTCTACATCTCTGGAAACTGACTTTCAGTTCCTCCTATTAGGCAACATTGAAAAACATTACTTGTGAGCCTTGCCAGTAGGCAGTACATCAAGTGGAAGATATCTTGACACAGTACCAGTAACATCAGCAAAAGATTAATGCTGAGCTGTGGAATGAAGGAGATGTGAAGCTGAACTCTGGAGAAGCTGTGGGCCTGAAGCAGCAGGCTGCACAGTAAAGGAGCAGAAGTGCAGAGCCAGACGAACAAAAGTCTGAGTGTGACGACACAGTTATGAAGCAGACTCAGTCATCACTTCAAATGAAAGCACATTCTGAGTATCTGTGCAGATAGTAGGTGCTTCATGTTTATTTCTATGTATGCTATCTATGTACGTAGGAAAACTTCAGTTGTAAGGAAAAATATATCTTTCCTATTAGTGCTGCAATAAGTGATCACTTAGTGACTTCAAATAACTCGAATTTATTATACTTTAAGATTCTGGAGATCACAACTCTGAAATGAGTCTCCTTGAGTTAAAAGCAAGGGATGGCAAAGCTATGTTCCTTCCTCAAGGCTCTAAAGGCAAACTGGCTTTTGAGTGTCTTTCAGTACCTACAGGTTACTTACGTTCTTTGACTCACACCTTGATCCTCTTTTTGTGTCTTTTTCTGTCCCTGACCTCCTTTTATACTTCTCACCTTGATTTTTAAAGGACAGTTGTGATTACAATGGATCCACCCAAATAATTAAGAATAATTTTAAGGCAAGCTGATCAGCTAATTCCATCAGCAAATGTAATTCTTCTTTTTTCTCCTGTAGCAGCATATACATAGGTTCTGGGGATTTGGACATGGACATAGTTAGGGGGCCATTATTCTGTTTATCACAGTGGTTTTGGTTAAAAAGTTAAAATTTGATATTCATATTTTCTCAAAGTCAAATTTTATGGCTATGCTTTGTAGGAGAAACTCTGATGGTTCTCTCCTCAACTCTATTAAATAATTAATTATTTAATAGAGTAATTAAATTAATTATTGAAAGTAATTAAAGTTTTTAAACCTAAGATTTAAAAATTAGTATGATGTAACTAGTAATATGTATTTATTAGTTATTCAGATATATGTTTAAACATGAACATAAGTATATATGTACATATATTTTACATATTTATGAGATTAGAGCATGAAATATCATTTCAGGAAAAATTGATGTTGCTATTGCATGCATAAAATAATTATAGTTTTCATAAATAATTCATAGCATTCTAATATTATACACATGTGGAGTAGTGAGAACTGATATTATTTTGGACCAACCTTATAGCAGTGAAAGTAGAAAAGCATGATCAGATTCTGTGTATAATAATAGTCAAATATGTATGTAGATCAGGAAATGAAATAAAAGTGGGTCAATAATAGCTCTAATTTTACTATGAGTAAATGCAAACATGAGGTTACCTGCACTGGGAAAAATTCAGTTGAGCTTTGAACATGTTGAGTTTGGAAGGCAGATTGTCCTTTTCATGTGGACATAATATATGTACCATTGAGTGTGCAAGTTTGGAATTTAAAAGAACAGGGTGGCCTGGATATCCATGACATGCAGCAAGCATGTGGATCTAAGTGTGAAGCTGTGAGGCAAGATTAGAACACCAAATATAAGAGTGTCGACACAAATGAGAAAATGATCAAAGGATGAATTCAGGCACAGGCCAACAGATCATGTAGGAAGTAGCAAATTGCCAAATGACACTAAATTTTTTTTTAAGTGGTACTAATTAGTGTAGAGGAAAGAAAGAAAGAGAAAAAAATTCATAAAATCTAGTTTGGTGGTAGCTCAGGCCTACAATCCCAGCTTCTTGGGAGGTAGAGATTGGGGGATTTATGGCTTAGGGCAGCCCAGGCAAATGTTCTCAAGACTCCGTCTCCACCATAAAAGCTGGATGCAAGGGCATAGGTGCATCATTCTAACTATGTGGGAAGCATAAATAGGTAGATAGTGCTTCACTGTCTCTGGCATAAATGTGAACCAGATTTGAAAACTATCTAAAGCAAAAAGGCTAAAGACATGACTCAAGCTTTATATATGTGGCTTCTTCCACATATATAATTCCACATATATAACCATACACATGAAATGTTAATTTTTTCACAAATTGTAGCTAATGTATGTCCATGTAAGATCCTGGGGGGACAAAGCATAAGCCATGTTTCTTAATCTCCCACTTGTGTTCTGAAAGAGGAACAACTACTTAGTTATCCCACAGATTAATTTTCCTCACTTCCACTCACTGGTATAATTGGCAAGATACTCTCTCGTGGTGACCTCTCTGGTGTTCAAATAACTCCCTGACTGTGGGAAATAGTAATCAGAGATGAGCTGATTTCTGAAATACCTAGCTATACACTTTTTGCACCAAAATGAATGGGAAGATCACCTCAGCTAATTGCCACATTGACCAAGAAGGGTGTGAGCTGCAGAGTCAGTTTTTATGATTCAGACAACTACGTAGCAAAATAGAGAGAGGAGGTAATGTGGGTTATATGGTGACTATAGTGTTGATAGTGTAGAGCTGCAGGAAAGCGCAAAAGCTCTGGGAGGTTGGGTGTTGGAAAAATAATTGAAAGGTTGTGTTCCATCAGCATGGTAAAGCATAAGTGCTTGCCTGAAGTCTGTGTCCTTATCACAGTCATTGATGACTTCTGATTTTAAAATAAGTCATAATTACATACTTTAGTGTTCAGCACTGTATATATTGAAATCTTTTATTCCTATTGATTCACAGTGAAGTGTCTAACATCCCATAGTATGCTGGTAAAGATGAGCAAATGACAAATGAGCAGTTTTATGAAATCTGCAGCAAACTATGAAAAGAATTTGGAATATTTCCCTAAATTATAGATATTTATAAATGCTTACTTAAATATAAAGGTCAAAATTTTAATGTATCCAAGTATTTATTAAGAATAGAGAAAGCTACATTTGTGTCAGTACTTTAAATAATAAATTAACATTAAGTAATAAGTTTAAGTAATAAGTGACAAAGCTTATATTGGTAATACAAGCAGGAGTCCAACTGCATTCCCTAAAGGCAATTATTGTGTGTTCATATGGAGTAATGGTGTGTCAGTCTGTGTAATATTTATTCACGGCTTTATAAGACTCTCAAAATCAGTTCTGTTAATGGGAAAATAAATAAGATATTGATATTGTACTATCATTACTACTATACCTACCTCTCCTCTATTTACTTGGTTCCCACCTTTACCTAAAGCTGTTTATAAAACACAAAAATGACCTTCATATATCGGACTATGGGGATAATTAAGACTCCTTTGATTGATTAGCCAGTTAGAATTAAGCACTAGTGCTTATTTACTAGCCTACTAGGAAACCTGTTTATAGATCATAGTAGAGTTCAGTACTTATAAATAAAGCAACAGAACAAAATGTGTCAAAAGTTTAAAAGAGTATAGTCTCAAAGACAACAACATGAACAAGGATAAAGGTGATAATAGATAATGAGACAGTGTACAAAACTTATAAGACTCCTAAATTAGAAGTCATCTGGTTTCCACTGGGATCAAGAATTTAAACTCTCTTCTAAATAACAACAGCAAGAATAATCTAATTATAAATGGGCAGAGCACATGAGTAGACAGGTAGCATAAAAGAAATTTAACTGAACAAAAATTTTTTAAAAATACTCAACATCATTAGATATCAGAGAAATGCAAATCAATACCACACTGAGAGTTCACTTCATCCTAGTAAGAATGGCTATTATAAAAATGACTAAAGATCTCAAGTGATGGCAAGGATGTGGAGAGGAGTGAACCCATACTCCCAGTTGGTGCTAATGTAAATTAGTACTGCCATTTGGGAAAAAGTAGGGAGGTTCCTTAAAAAATTAAAAATAAAACTACCATACAACCCATCATTCCCACTACTGAATGTATATATCCAAGGAAAATGAAGTCATTCTCTCTAAGAGATGTTTGCACTCCTATGCCCAATGCATCACAATTCACAATAGCCAAAAAATAGAAACAACCTAAGTATTCGTCAACTAATGAATGGATGAAGAAAATGCCATACCTATAATCAACATAGTAGTATTTAGTAGTAAAAAAGAATAAAATCCTACCAGTTGGAGTAACAGGGTTGGAACTGTAGATCACTATATTAAGTGAAATAAGCTAGGCACATAAAGACAAGCACACATGACCTCATTCATATGTGGACTCTAAGAAAGTTGATTCCATTGAAGTTGAGAGTTGGTCACAGTTATCAGAGGCTGGGAAGAATACAGTTGGGGGAGGAATTGGTACATGTTGATCAGTGGGTACGAGTTACAATTTCATCAGAGTAGTAAGTTTTTATGTGCTTTTATTGCACAATTAGGGTGACTCAGGATAATAATGCACTGTACATTTCAAGACACTTGAGAGGATTTTGAATGCTCGCCTCATAAAGAGATGAGAAACATCTGAGGAGAGAAATATTTAACTTAAGCATCATCCAATGTGTATACGTATGAAAACATTACCTAGGACTCCATTGCTATGCATAATTTCAATGTACATAAATGTGTAATAAACAATAAAAGTGAAATAAATATTGTGGAAAATATTTAAAAGTGGGAATTTAAAAAAAATTTTCACCTTGCAAGTGGTAGGAAGAAAAAACGTCATGCTCCACTCACTTAATATTCAGCTTATTTCTCAGTGAGGATGGCCAGTCAGGGTTCTAGACGAGAAAAACAGACTCAACACTGTTCTATCAGCCCCTGACTTCTTTCTGTCTCCCTTTTTATGTAATTCAAAACTTCTTCCTTTCATTCTAAACTACCATGGGTTGTTTTATTTCCATGACTTTATTTTTAAGTTTATCCTAAATAGTCTTTCAATATTTATGTCATGATTTTCTGTTTTAATGTTTATTGTAATTGGCAAACAATAATTTAATATAGCACAATTTTAATTCTTTATGCATTTTCTATCAAATAATAATTCTCCCCAATAATTCTGTCATTTAATTTGACTATTTTTCTACACAAACCATTAACTTTGTTGTTATTGATTTGAATGTGCTGCCAGGTTATACGAACTGGGATGCTTGGCTGCTGTCACTGGACAATAGCTAAATTTTCTTCTCTGGAGGTATGTTGAGTAATTTTTATATAATTTCTGTAGGAGTAATTTTGGCCTCCAGGACTAGAAAATTGATTTTTGAGAGTTTAAGGCACTGGCCCCAAAGAGATTATGTATCTTTTTTTTTCATATCTACATATCTGGTAAGAAACAGGTTGAAAAGGACCCAGAGTTAGCCTGCTGTCAAGCATCTTAAACATTTAAGATTGATTAATATGTCAATGCCATGAAAAAGTGAATTCTCTAAGAAAGGATAATATAAAATGTATTAATTTTAATTTCTTAAATTATAGAGCAGCTAATATCTACACTTTATTTTAATGTAAATAGAAATGTTAAGAATTGGGACATTTTAAGCATTGTAAGTCTAGCTGCTTGTCTCCCCAAAAAAACATTTGGGCCTTTTTAGTCTGATGGTTGCATTTCAAGCTAGGTAAAATAGTCCTTTTAATGGCATGTAATAAAATTTAAGCTGTTCTCTAATAAACACCAGCTGACTATTAAATGCCAACTAAATATGTTTCTATACGTAGATAGCTAATGCTGAAACTACATTAACTCAAAATTTAGATGTTAGAATACAAAGAATTTAAAGTAAGGTAAAATTGATACCATGACTTTGAAACTACTAAAAAGTAGAGTCAAGTATATGGAAAACAGGAAGGGGCATTTAAATCAGGTAGGATGGATATTTCTGTACACTTCTCTTTATGTGGGAATCCACAGACAAACATTTAGAAAAAACATGTTCTAAGCATTAAATATGAGTTTTTATTTGTCATTTTATCATACTAAATGAAAGTAAAAACCATCTTGTTAGAACATTTGTGAATGCCACAGTGTATTCCCACCCAACACAACAATAAAGGAAAAAGGAAGAATTGAATGAGGGCCAGAAGTTACTGACTGGCAGCTAACCTCCATTATTACCTGCTGGTTCTGCCTGGAGGTTGCCATTCAGTTTTCTTGTTAAATAGAATCTTAGCTAATTCTTTTTAGGATGGTGAAATGGGTAGCAACTGGGAAATGTTAGCCACTCACAAAGGGGAAACTTTTGTGAGTTTTTCTGCATCCTTTAAACTACAGTTTATGTGTGACTTAAGTATTGCTGTGTGTAATTTACTATGTCAGATTGCTTTACATATTCTACCCTATTCTGGTTACTATAGTTTTCCAGGTGTCAGTACAGGTTTCCAGTACAGGTGTCAGTTTGAATAAAAGTTCGTAAGTAGACAAGATGCTAGAGTTTGTGAAATGAAGAATTTTGTACATTTTCCTATCATTGCGTTTGTAATGTCTTCATTTGTGCCTTGCAGTTGTAGGCACACATAAAAATGTTAAGGAAACCAATATCCACAAATTCTTCAATGCTGTGTTTTTATTATAATAGTAATCTAATAAACGTATTGTCAGTTCTACAAGAAGAAAAAGAAAAAAGAAAAGACCTTCTTGATCACCAAAGGCGAAATATAGGTTACTTGTTAAAACATTTTATACTTATAAAAACATATAATATAATGAATTGGGGCTGGTGGAGTAACTCAAGCAGTAACAGAACCTGCCTAACAATGTGAAGCCCTGAGTTCAAACCTCATGTTGCCAAAAAAGGCTCTCTATGGTACAATGAACTGATACATGGTAAATAAACAAACAAAAAAACCCCGGTAACAAGTATATCCCATTTGAAGGACTTATAAGAAGGTCAACCCAGACATTACCTGTAATTAAGAATGAGAGCAGGGCAGAAAGTTCATGAACATGAAGGAAAATGAAGGCCTATGCTCAGGTAGGATCCTGTGCTTTCTGCTCCTGGCTTTGCTGCTTAGCAGCTGTCTATGTTTTCTGACCTCCATGTCAATCTCTAATTCAGAATCCGAGTGCAAGGAGCATATTTCAAGCAACAGAACAAGCCAGATCAAAGAGGAGAAACTTTTAAAGAAAAGTTTTGCATCATAAAAATATGTGTGAAACACAAATCAAAATGACATCGAGATTCCTTCTCACCCAAACAACGACAGACGTTGGTGAGGATGTGCGGGAAAAGGAACCCTCATACACTAGTGCAGGGAACGTAAGCTAGTGCAGCAACTATGGAAATCACTATGGATGTTCCTCAAATAAACAAAATCCCACTCTAGAATTCCTGGGCCTAGATCTGAAGGTATGTAACGGCATACACTAGAGGTACCTGCACTTTCACCTTTACCGCGGCACTGTTCACAATAGTGAACATATAGAATCTGCCTAGGTGACCACCAACCAGTAAATAAAGAAAATATGGTATGTGTTCACAATAGAGTATTATTCCCCCATAAAGAAGAATGATATTATGTTGTTTGTGGGAAAAAGGATGGTATTGAAGATCATCATGTTAAAAAAAATAATAAGCCAGACTGAGAAAGACAAAAGTCACATGCTTCAATCTCCAGTACTGTAAAAAATGAGGTAAAATAAAATAAAATGTAAGCTATAAAATCTGTGCTCCTGTTGGGAAGTAAACTGAACTTAGTGTTCCTTACACATGGATTACAGATCGATGTTTCTTTTTAACATTTTATTCCCACATCGTATGTGGACTCATGCCCAATAATACTTTGGTGCTTAAAGCAGCTAAGCATCTTAATCATTTTTGTGAGCTTCTGTGGCCTCAGAAAATTGGAAAAATTTGGAAAAATAGCATCTACCGTGCAAAGTTAACAGAATGAGTAACCTTAAAAATCTGCACTTCGTTCAGACCATAGTATATCTGACAGTTTTTATTGCCCTGAATATCCTGGATCATAGGAAATAAGATCGTGCCTAACAGTTATTGAAAGTCAATAGAAATTGACCATTATATGAAAGGCCTGGTTCAAATCACAGTTTTGGACAATCTTGTAGCATTGCTAATTGCTGTCTATCTTTCTACTGCTGTCTTTCTTTCTTTCTTTCTCTCTCTCTCTCTTCCTCCCTCCCTTTCTCCCCCTCCCTCCTTCCCTCCTTCCTTTCTTTTTTTTTCCATGTTGCTGGGGATAGAACCCAGGGCTTCCTGCACACTAAGCAAAGACAACACCACTGAACTATATCCCCAATCCTGTTTTTATGTTTTAATAACAACATCCATCCTTCCCTCTAAAGTTCAGAACTAGTTAAGAAGGAGAAGGTAATGAGCCTATGGGGGTTAATTTTTAATTTAGTAGTACAAAAATCTGGGTTGCAGGATGTGACTTTGATGTACAGCCATGTTGGCCACCAGTTGAAACTGTCACCAAGTTGAAACTACTGCAATCACCCACTTGCAGGACAAGGTCTTCCGGGGGCACTTTATCTAGTGGAAAATGACTTCCCCAGGCACAGATTGGATGAGAGCAGAGAGAGAGAGAGAGAGAGAGAGAAAGAGAGAGAGAATTAAAGTTCCTTTAGGTCAAAAATGCCATTATTAATCTTTTCTGGAAGCTAATGTTGCATTGTTGCATGAATACATGCTCAAGGATGTTAGAAAATATGAAATGCTTTTAATTTTTATGTGCATTTTTTACCCACAGTGGTTATCGCTTTTAATTTTAATGGCGACTTCTGTCACCATAATACAATTGAATACAGTGTGAAATAGAAAGCAAGGGATGAGGATCAAATTAATAATTACAGTTCTTTGGGTGAATCATGGAACTTTGTGACATTTGAGTTGTTTACAGAATGTATGAGTTCTAATCTTATTACATTTTTTCTTCTTTAAGAGTTTTAATCTCAAAGACAGGACTTCAAAGATTTTTTTCTTTAGAAAAGGCTAATGCCATTTACTGTAAATAACATTTCAATTTATAGATACAACAATATGTCTCATTTGAATTTAAATAATTTCTGATTTCTTCTTTTTATTGTTATTAGTTGGCAGACCTGAGTTTTTGAACCTGGGACCAAGTGCTTGCTAGGCCAACACTCTATCAATTCACCTACACTCCAAGTCATTTTCACTTCAGTTATTTTTTGGGTAGAGTCTCAGTTTCACCTGGGGTTAGCTTCAGACTATGATTTACTACCTATGCCTTTCAAGGTAGCTGGTAATGCAGTTGTGGGCTACATTGCTCATTTTTTTTTTTGAGATGGTGTCTCACTAATATTTTTGCCTGGGTCAGCCTGGGACCTGTTCGTCCCCTCTGCTCCTTCCTGAGTAGCTAAGATTACAGGTGTACAGCACCACCCCTGGCCTTGCTGTTATTGCTTTAAACTCAAGAGTATCACTTATTGCATGGCACATCTGTGAGGAGGATTCTCAATGCTCTCAGTTCCACTGAAGTATTTCTCCTACAAGCTACTGAGAAGTGTGGACCTTCACACAGCGGAATAACTACAGCTGCACTGCAAGATACCTCAGTGTTGACCTACTATAGGGCCTCCATTTGCTTGCCCTTCACATTTTCTCCTTGCTACTTAGACTCGGTTGATTACATGTACATAACACATGAGCTATCCAATTTGTCAAAAGGAAAAATTCATATGTAGAAGCTATCAAATGAGCCTTCAATTGAAGTTATTATTTTCTTGCCATTAGTAGCTGGTGTCAACGTACCTGTCCTTAAAGTAGAAAGTCTAGAACTCAGTGGCAAGCTTTGGAATAGAGAGTCAAGGGAGCTGCTTGACTCACTCACACCTGAGTTCCAGTGTTTGCAACTTAAGCTTTACCATCTCTACCAGGCTCACTGAGGGAGAGGAGATATTGAGGGGTGTTGGTTCAAGAAGCAAAATTTATTTCAGTTAGATAGGAGGACATACTTTCAGGAAAGCTATTATGTAACAGTGACTATAGTTTACAGCAATGCACTATATTCCTGAAAATTGCTAATAGTTTAACTTTAAATGTCTCACCACAAAACATGGTAAGCATGTGAGGCAATGCATGTATGAGTTAACATTAACAAATTTGTTATTTCACAATGTAAACAAATTTTGAAGTATCATGTTGTATTCAACAATTTTGTCAATTAAATGATAGTGGGGTTGGGCCCCTGTGGCTCACGCCTGTAGTCCTAGCTACTCAGCAGGCAGAGATCAGGAGAATCACAGTTTGAAGCCAGCCAAGGCAAATAGTTGGAGAGACACTATCTCAAAAATACCCAACACAAGACAGGGCTGGTGTAGTGGCTCAAGCAGTAGAGTGCTTGCCTGGCAGGTGTGAGGCCCTGAGTTCAAACTCCAGTACAATCAAATAAATTAAATGAATAAATAAATAAATAAAATACAGGGGATGGGAAGGAAATCTTGGATGTCACAGAAAGACTTTGTGAACAGAGGAAAGAGAGGATTACTTCAGAAATCAATTATCTTCTCCCCTGGAAATTCATCAAAACTTTCAGTAACAAGAGAATATCAAGTGAAAGATTTCAAAACCTGTGCTTCCCCATGACATTTGAGGTAAAAGGATGCTATTTGTAGTCCTCAGCACAGGTTAGAAAAAATAGACTAGTTGGGATATATCTGAAATAGACTTTTCGTTTACAGAAGACTCTAAGTGTAATGTACTTTTGACAGCAATAATTATGGACCAAGTTACAAATTTAACAAAAGTATGACAGCATATTCTGATACACCAAAACTAGTGGTCTGACACAGCAGAGAAAAGGTATACTCAAAGTGTGAGTAAAAGCAACAAATTTCAAGACAAACAGTGCCTGTTCTCTCTGCACCCATTCTGCTGCTGCCAGAAATGCAGAAACATCGTGTACGTGTATACAATAGTTATACACGTACCTTATGCATATATATTTAAATAGGCTGGAATATTAAAATTAATTATGAGCAAAATGAGACAGAAATGGATCAATGAATATCATGTATCTTTGAGGGGTCCATTTTCTTTCCTTTATCTTATAATGTGAATGTTGTGTTCTGTCAATGCTGTAAAAAATACAACTTTACATATACAATATGTCCTTTAAACTGAATACCACTGCACCATTTGATGACTAATTAAAGAAATAATGCTCCATTATTAGAAATTTTGTTTATAAGGGATTTCTGGTTTAAGTACTGACTTTAAATACTGCTACTGACTGCCAGGCACTGGTGAAGCACACCTGTAATCCTTACTACTCAGGAGGCAGAGATCATTAGGATTGTGGTTCAAAGCCAGCCTGGGCAAATATTTCACGAGACCCTATCTCGAAAAAATTCTTCACAAAAATAGGGCAAATAGAGCAGCTCAAGGTGACGGCTCTGAGCTCAAGTTCTAGTACTGCAAATAATAATAATACTGTCACCATCTAATTTTAAAACCAAAAGGCATCAGAAAAATAAAAATGTAAAATGGTATTTTTAAGGATAAACTATCTAAGAAAGCTTAGTTTCTGTGTACATGTGTACAGTCTTCTCACAAATATCATATATAAGTGCAAGTTGCTGATATATGGGATAGATATACTGCATTCTTTGTTAATTTATTGTCTAAAATTCTGCCTTTAGTACAGAATATTCAAGAATACTGTACTATGTATTTTAGTATAAAGGATTCTATATTTATTACCTAGAATATTTCTAAGCTTCTCAGGAAATGCAGAGGAGACACAACCACTTAGAACATCCCGTGAAATAAATTCCTTGTAATAATTTCTGTAAAAGCATAAGAATACTTTTAGAAAATGGTTATTAATGATTTCTGTAATGGAAGATGATAGTGAGGTAGTGGTCCCATTAAAATATTTCACTCCATCAATTCCTTAGGGAAAATTTGCATGAGTTAACCAAAACTTAAGAAATATTTAAAAGGAGGCAAGGATTTGGCAGACTGTCTTGGCCCTGGGTTGAAGTGATGCTCTCAGATGATTCATCTTCAACAGCACTCAAGATGGTATTTAACATTCTCTCTGTGATGCCTGAATTTCTTTCATAATTTGCTTAGAAAAAACTGTAAGGATGTTTAATTTTAGGGTATAGAACTGCAATGACATACAATTCACTGCAACATCAAATGGTCTCTTTTAGAAGTCTGTTGTCACATCAAGGTAGAAGAAGACAAAGGTCAGTGATTATTTTTGACATAATACCAAAATAATATGTTGAATCCTGTTATTCAAAAGACACAAAAGTCAAATACACCACTGGCCGGAGGCAGAAACATGATAGAAAATGAGAGATATTTACTCTGCTGCACAGACCACACATCCAGATTTTATTTCAAGTGAAACTAATTTTTCCAAATTCAATCCCCATTGTAAAGGAAGAAAGAAAAAGGGGCAAAAACATGAAAAAAAAAAAACACTCTGGATAAATGTATCTTGGGCAGGGCATCTCCACTCCTACTGAATTCTACAAAAAAGAAAAACATATGTGTGTATATAATATTTCCTCTGTTGTGTGGCAAGGAGAAGGAAAATTAAATGGAAAAATTCCACCTCCCCATCTTATAATGATCTAGAGCTTACAAAGCTTCATATCTCCAAAATATAACAAAAGATAATATTCCCAATATAATAATAAAATTAAGAGACCAGAGGATTCTCTTAAAATAAGGAATAAGTCTGCTAACTGGCATATATTTGCCTAGAATTGATTCCTAAAAACTTGAAATGACTTATTTGCAGTTGGTTTCTTAGATGATGAAACACATAATTCTTCTTAAATAGGAACATCAGTTTTTTACCATGTATATGAAATAATTCTGGAAAAATGAACATCTTGATTGGGCAAGGAGAAAAAGTCATATTGAGTATTTTGCTAAAACAAATTTTCAATTTGTTAGGTTTATAAAAGAAACCAATTTAAACATCAAATTGTCTAATTGTTTAGTCATAATCCTAATAATTTCTTTGGAATCTATGCTTTGTAAAACTAAACAAATTTGCATCCAAAATAGAGCTTGAAACTGTGGTTTGAATGTTGACAGCCATTAGTAAGAACAATAAAATCTCTAACAGAATCACTGGCAGAACACTTTATAAAAAAAATAAGTCAAAATGATCAGACTTTAAAGGTTGTTCAGAAATGGAGAAACTTATGATTCATCAGTTGTACTTGCTATCTAGACTCAGAATACATGGGCACCAAAAGTCAGTTAACATCCCCTAATCATTGTTGGATGGTGTTCAGGCAACTGGCTGTGGTGCTGATATGGCTAAGACTTAAAAACAAACAAATAACAATAACTCAATCTGCATCTATAGAACAAGTAGTGTGAGAATTCTTTACAATACCTGAAAATGTGGGTCCATATACCTGAGTGCTAGCATTTCACCCTAGCTACTTGGGAGGCTGCAATCAAGAAGATTGCAGGTCAAGGCCAATCCAGGAGAATGGAATGAGTGAGACCCCCATCTCAAAAAATAGCTACCAAAAAGGGGAATGAAGAGAAGGCATGGCTTGAGCACAGTAACACCAAAAAACAAACAAACAAAAAAAGTAGGTTCATATAATGTAAAAATTATACCAAGCTAGCTGTATTAGTTACTTTTGCAGCTGTGACCAAAATACCTGAGAGAACAACTTAGAAGGAGGAGAGATGGATTTTGGCCAATGGTTCCCATGATTGGTTGACCCCATGCACTTGGGCAGAATGTCAGGTCAATATCAGTGTGTGGAAGAGGAGGTCCTCACGTCATGGTCACCAAGAAGTGGGGAATGGAGGATGGTGGGAGGGGGACCAGGGATCAGGTATGACCTGCAGAGGTGCAGCCCAGTGACTTGCTTCCTCCAGCCAGGCTCCACCTTGTAGTTTCCACCATCTCTCAAAATAGCTTCATCTGCTCAAGATCAAGTGTGCAACATGAAAAACATGCCAGGGACATTTCATATTCACACCATAACACTAACCAAAGACATTCCTGACCTTAAACTTAAAATAATAGAATTCTTTACTCAGATGATTTTAAACAATAATATCAAAGTATAATAAAATAGATGTGGTAAATTTCTAATTTGAACATTAAATAAATAAAGCTAAATGTAAGTGAATATTGTGGCAGAAAGGCATAAGACTAATATGAATGACACTTTTAAATATATTTGTTACTTTTCAGGTGATATTAGTTGCAGAATTTTTGATTTATATGTCTTATGATTTTCTTTCAACTTAAAAGTTGAATAGTTTAAGTTCAAATATTTTTCCAAGAATAAACTAATTGAAACATTTCTTTCTATGTAAGGCAACTAATAAGAAATGTTTTAGCAGCTCCTTAAATAATAACATGTACTTTTAAATAAAATTAAACAAAATACAAAATATAATTTTATAATATAATATATAAGGCACAATTTAAGCTTTTCAATAATGAGCCTACTTTTTTCCCCAAATTTATAAACTCCCCCTGGACAACTACACTAAATTGCTATTGCAGATCATTTTGTAGGGTAAAAATTAAATCTTACTCAGACCACACACTTTCAATCTGTTCTCAAAATAATCCTTGAATAGAAATGAGTCATCCTTTTTTCTTCTATTTTAGTTTAGAAAGCTGGATGAAGTTTCTAATTTTGACTATGTTGGGCAGTCTTGACCTTCTGCTGGTCCAAGATGTTGATTTCAATTGAGAAAGAATAATAAGAAATAAGGCACCCTTTTGAAGGGAGGTACTTTATCTTCTTCTTGTCCTTAAGTGAACAAACAAACAAAATAAGTGCAGTAGTTATTGATTCTGTGGTTTCCAGGAGTACACAGTGGCAATTAGTAGCCCCAGAAAGCCAGTTGTTCAAGTTCCTACTGACAGGACTTGAACAATTTCACAAGAGCTATCAGAGATGTGCTGAGGAGTGCACAGTTCACTTTGTGTTTCTATCCTGAGTTGTTTGGAAGGTAATAAGCAAGAAAAACAGTACTGGCTCTCAGTTTTGTTCCTAGCCTCACTAAGCTCATTTATCAAACAAAATCTGATGACATGCCAGCAATATGTCTTATTAGTAAAACAAACCGAAAACCTTGGCATGGGTCCTGCAGTACAAACGATAGAACTTACTGCAAGAAACACAACCAATTGCAGCATTTCTCAGTTGAGGACCATCTCAGGGAAGAGTGGCTCCATTTAGCAAGATAAAACTGTCAGCATTGCAACTAAAATGGCTGTCAGCCTTGATAAGCATTCTTTTAATTATTTCAACCTAAATTCCAGCTCTCTTCCATAACGCATTCTCATGCAGGAATCCTATTTTTAATGGTGTTTTGATTATGAAAGTTCAATGTATTATTAACCATTCACTAAAATCATATTTAGTCCTGGAAAAAAAAGGGATTTAAATGTTCTTTAGAATTTTACAATAAGATTGAATAAATACATACACAAAGATTATTCTATAATCCACCTAAACATTCATGTTGCTTCTAGAATTAAGAGAAATTTTAAATTGATTTATATATTGATGAACTAAATGATCTACCTGTGCATATCAGTTTGTTATAGCCACTCATATATTCTAAGACAAAATACTTTTGTTGGAAAATATCATGGATGCAGCTTATAGATTTATTTCTCTAAGCTACTATTAAATTCACTCATTATGTATATTTCAAAAAAATGATTGAGGCAGGGGATGAGGCTCACTGGTAGAGTGCTTTACTAGGAGGTGCCTCCCCCTAACTTTCAAAGAGCGTGCCCTCAAAACCAAACTAAACAACAAGCAAACAAAAAAATCTAAGAATAAGATCATCAGAAGTAATGCTATATTTCACCCAATTGTTACATTGGCAACAAATTTACTGTAAGTTGAAATAATTACAGGGTTTTAAAAATATCAAATGAATTTGTAGAAGTTGTGAGCCATGTTATATTTCCTACTATGCACATAGTGATGCATAGTAGGAAATATAATAGGAAAACACACATAGAATGCGCCTTGTACACATTTGCAAGTGCCAAAGAACACCATGTACTTTCAATATTTACAAGTTATTACACAAAGCACAGTGTAAAATAACCAATAACCATCAGACACTATGTACCAGATACGCTACTTAGGAAGTAAACCTAAGACATTGAACCTAAGTGGTAGACATGGTCCTTGTTGAAATTAGTGGATATAGAAGTAGATTGTTCAAGATAATACAGAGTGTGGTTCTACAGACCATGTTATTCCATAGAGAAATATGTTGTCTTTATGCCAGTTTTCATGATAGAGTGGAGAACAGGATAAAAGACATTTTGTTTAATGCAATTGTTTCATTTTGGGGTGGGGAGAAGTAGAAAGCTATAACTAATGATTCTAGGAGATAAATTTTCCCTGTAATAAAGTGTAAAATGACTGAGGAAGAATAATCTTTTTCACTACCATACACCACAGTTCCATTTGTGAATGTTCAATTTCCCTCTAAAAATATGCATATTTCATGCAGAGCATTTTGGCTAATCTAGCCAGAATGACATCATAAAACTGTCCATAGACTGCAGAAAGCTTCTGCTACACTCTTTCTGCTTCATGTTTCTTTTTTCTCTTTTTGTTTGTTTGCTGGGGATGGAGACAAGGATCTCGCTCATCTTAGGCAAGTCCTCTATCACTGAACTATGTCTCCAGCTATTCAGGTTTTATTGAGGGTTAAAAACATTTTAAACAAGGGATTTCTTAACAGTATGTCATCTAAGCTAACAGATTTATTTTTTAAACTTCTAGCTTTTCAAGAAGGATGGTTTAGTACAGCTTTTTTTCAAATACATATCTAAGAAACTTTGACCAAAAAATGGCTGAAAGTACTAGAAGAGGAAAAAGTGTTTAGGCTGATGAACCCCAGAACTGACTTCCACAAAAATAGATTCACTTAAAAAAAAAAAAAACTTTTAATTTGGTTTTATTATTGTTGTGCTTGTGGTACTGGGTACATGGTGAAATTTACAAAAGTTCTTAAAACATATCATAGATGAATTCACCCCTCCATGGTTCTCTTTTAACCCCTCCCCTCATTCCTGGATTAGTGACAACAATCTTATTTTTTCATTTACATACATATGTATAAAGTATTTGCAACATATTCACCCTCTTTTACCCTCTCGTCATATTCTTCCCTCTCCCACTGGGGATATTAGTGGGGTTAAGACTTCAAAATATCTTTTATGGGGGATAAATTAGGCCCCAAGCATCTAGTTTATATATTTGAATTCTGACAGTATTTGGTTTGAAGCAAGGAAACTATGCCTAGTATAAAATAACTTGAAAAATTTTGTAAAGTTTTTTAATACCAAATGATAGTTTAATGCAAATATGTGTTCTTCAGAGACAAAATTAAATATTGTATAAAGTAGAAAATGGACATAGCCTTTGAAGCAACAATTGATCTTCTAAATATGTACTCAAGCCCCCAAATACTTGTACATGTTTGGAAATAAATATTCATACCATGACTCCTAACATTTCTGTAAAATAGATATCAAGTCAAAAACATTAACGAGAACAACCACGATATTGTTCTAGTTGTAAAGGGAAATTTTATAATTATCTAAAATGAGAAAATAAGGATCTGTATACCAATTTAAATACAACACACAAAGTATGATGTGTAAATTAATACTAATTTTAGAACCTCACAGACAATACGATGCTTTTTATAAGACCACACTATTTATTAATGTTTACATATGAAGCAGTATTATGAAAGTTGCATAGGGAAATAGCTACACATTAAGGTATGATTGCCTTCACAATTCTGCCTCTGCACGGAGGGAGGGAACTTTGTTTTAGGAGGGATAATTGGGCTTCAATTCCTTCTATAATTTTACCTGCAATAAAACTGAAGCAAATATGGCTGGACACACGATTTGACAAAGCTAGGTAGTGGTGACTATTATTTGCTCTCTAGATTTTCTGTACTGCATATTTAAACATCATATATTTTAAAAAAGAAAACACATAGATTTAAGATTGAAGTCTCCAGATTCTTCGCTGAAATTAAATTACTGGAAGCAAGGCATACAATCTCCCTGGGGGCTTTTTTTTCATTAAAACGACAATGTTTGCTTCTGAAAGCCTTATGAGCAAAAAATATAGAGAAAGGTATTTTGAAATTCTGAGAGCTCTATGTAAAACTAAAATATTTATAGAACCATAATAGACTACTTTCTCTCTCTCTCACTCTCTTTTGCAATACTGGGATTTGAAGGCAGGGTCTTGTGCTTGCTAAGAAGCTCTAAGCTATATCCCAACATAGTGTTTACCTCTTAAGTATGGTTATTTTGTTTATTTATTAGTTAAAATTGAGAGGAACTAAATACCAATTAGACAGGTACAAAGCGATTTTTGTAGAACATCAGTGATATTCAGAGATGATTTTACTGTTTTGATATCAGCTTAACTTAATAACATGTTCATGGAGTTCTCTGTGTGACAGTTAAATGGCTGACTCCAGCTGGGTGACTTATAGTGCAATGTTACCATCTGGTGGATAAACTGAGAATTGCAGCATGTTCTTGAACCTTAGAAAAACTAGAAACTCTTATTTCTTGGCAGTGAAAACACCCAAGCTATTTATAAATATGCAATATGCAATTGTTAATTATTTTCTTCTTCTGTGAAATACAGCATCAGAACTTATTTCTCCTAACTTTGTACCTGTTAACCACCCTCTCCTTATCACTCTTCCCAACCAGCCTCTCTAGTCTCCTCACTGCTTGTCCTCTCTATATCAATGAAATAAACTATTTTAGATTCCACATGTGGTGAGACCAAGTACTTGTCTTTATGTGTCTGGTTTATTTCACTCATGGACCTCCCGCCTCAAGCATATTGTCATAAAACCAGAATTTCATTCTTTTTGTGACTCGGTAATATTCCACAGCGTGTGGCTACCACATTTTCTCTGAATTCTTTTGTTGATAGACATCTAGGTAGATTCCATGTCATCGCTGTTGCAAATAACTCTTCAGTGTACATGGAAGTGCAAGTGCCTCTTCCCATTCTTACTTTGTGTCCTCATATATATGCAGGGGTGGGAATACCAAGTCGTACAGTAGTTCTCCCTTAAACTTTTGAGTAATATCCACAATGGCTGCCAATAATGGCTGTACTAAATTATTCCTCTGATGGTGGGTTTCTGAGTTAAGGATGAGCTCTGCACACATGATTACACCTCCTGAATAAGAAGTCACACTCTTCTTTAAACACACGTATGCACCAATATGCACTTCCACACACATTTATACCCCAGAGGAGCTGTAAGGCTTTGTTTACAGAATATGAAGTGTTACAATGAGGGTTTTTCAGATTAATTTTCCCCAGCATGATGTGATGTTTGAGATTGATTTTGATATCAAAATTTTTGAGACACCGCCTTTGAAAGAATTAAAGAACTTTATTCATAGTGATTTCTCATATCATTTGGTATATCCATTTAACTGCTGACTAATCCATCTAGATGTTATATTAACACCTCGAGCCCCAGCCACACCAAATGTATACATTAAACAAAAAAATAAAAATGTGATAGATGGGGTATGGTGGTGTACACCTGAAGTACCAGCTATGTGGGAGGTGGAGATAAGAGGCTCATGGTTCCAGGCCAGTCTAGGCCAAAAAGCAGCTGGACCCTAACCCAAAAGCAAGCTGATTGTAATGATGCACTGTTGTAATACCAGCTACTCAGGAGTCATACTTGGGAGAACCCAGCAAAAATGAGATCCTACCTGAAAAACAACTCAAGGAAAAGGGGTTGGGAGCATGGCTTAAGTGGTAATGTGCTTGCTTAGCAAATGCAAAAGCCTGAGTTCAAACCCCAATGCCTCCTAAAAATAAAAAAAAAAGCTAAACAGAGTGTGTTCTGTTTTGATCTCTAGATGAAAGCAGTTCAGTGTGTGTTCTATAGAACCCTTAGAGTTTCACTAACTTTCCCCAAGGGATTTTTCAAGAGACTATGATTTTGAAACCACACTGTTTGTGCTTCCTGCTGTTCCAGGTGAATGGCTCCCTGGTTGTGAGATGTTTCTGCATACTGCATACTGGTGCACAGAGGGACATGTTTACTTGCCTGAATTCAATATCAATTTTGGGGAAAGAATTAGAATTGTCCCTTAACAAGTAGTGAATTTTTTGTCATACATAAAATAGGCAAACAACTGAAAATGTTGCCCTTTGCCTGAATTAATTCTCACAAACTTACTTTATACACCTTTGGTTAATTTTCATGAAAAACTGTTCCAATGCAAGATAAAAAAATAATTTACAAAAGAAAAAAAGGCATATTTTAGGCTGTAATTCAGCTGTCTCCTCTCTGCCATTTTATTACTGTATGATTTACAGATGTGGATTACAAAGGTAACAGGTGCAACATATGTTGCACCTTACTCTGTTATTTATTATTTCTTTCTGTTTATATTTTCTTTGAAGGAGTTCCATTTTGCAAATATGTGGCAGCCAATGTGGGGTTAATGGAGACAAGATGTGACACAGAGATGACAAGTAAGGGCTTCAGCCAAGTAATAATTCTTATGAAGTTATGCAACAGAGTATCTGAGTTTCAATCAACTTGTTGTGTTTCTTTGTATGAGTTGGGCCAGGGAAAACAAGAGAAGGCATGTTCACAAAAGGGTTTTTATGAGGTAGTAGCCCTGTGAATTGCAGAGTGCAAGGAAAGCAATGCCCCCAAAAAACCATGCCAGCCTTAACTACAGCTCAGTACTAATAAATGAATAGATGTAGATTAGTTTAGTGGCTAAACTAAACTACCAAAATCTCATAGAAAAGATTTTATAAAACAAAAAAGTCATATTCTATAGAAAGGATTAGCAGGCAAGCTATTTATTAGCAGAATATTTTGCTCATCAGGGAAAAGAACACAGTTAGTACAGAACTAATAACCTTCCTATGTAAGTGAACGTGAATAAATTGCTTGGACAAAATGCAGTGTGAGAACTTGGAAACATCCCACTGGGAACAACATGGCGAGTGTGTGCACTGAAGACACGCTACAGAGTGTGATCAACTGAAAGACAGTAACTACTCTATTTGGGTTGATATGTTGACTGATCTTACTAATAAAAGTCAGATTGTAGCATTGATAAGGTTTGCTAATGATGGTGATACATGAAGCGGCTATTGTCTGCTGTGATGAGAATTCATTGAAATATCATTTAAGCCATCAAGGGCAGAATGGTATTTAAATTTCTATCTTCATGAGGAAGGGAACTGGTGTTTGTGTCTGTGATCATGGGATTCATAATCGTTTGGGTTTGTGAGAGGTTTTATCTTTCTGGTTACAAAAGTAAAGCTCAATTCCTAATATTTTGTAATTGCTTTTGTTAAAACTCTTAGATATGTACTGAAAAGCAGTTCTCAATGATGTTATAAAATGGCTATTGATAAAGGACAAATTCTGTTCAATATACTCCAGCAATTATGTATAAGAGAACATAGCAATAATAACAGCATGGTGCTGGTACAAAAACAGACACAAAGACCAGTGGAACAGAATAGAAGACCCAGAAATGAATCCACACAACTATACCCACCTCATTTTTGACAAAGGTGCCAAAAATATGCAATGGAGAAAAGACAGCCTGTTCAACAAATGTTTCTGGGAAAAGTAGTTATCCATCTGAAAGAAACTGAAACTAGATCCATGTCTATCACCTTGTACTAGTATCAACTCAAAATGGATCAAGGACCTAAATATCAGACCCGAAACTCTGAAGTTACTACAGAAAGAAGCAGGAAACACTCTGGAAATAACAAGTGTAGGAAAGGACTTCCTGAATAGAACCCCAGGAGCCCAGCCACTAAGAGAAAGATGGACAAATGGGACTTCATAAAATTAAAAAGCTCTGCACAACAAAAGAAATGGTCTCTAAACTGAAGAGAACACCCACAGAGTGGGAGAAAATATTTGCCAGCTATAAATCAGACAAGGGACTGAAACCAGAATATACAGGGACTTAAAAACTAAACTCTCCTAAAATCAATGAACCAATTAAGAAATGGGCAACTGAACTAAACAGAACTTTCTCAAAAGAAGAAATTCAAATGGCAAAATAACACATGAGAAAATGCTCACCGTCTCTAGCCATAAAGGAAATGCAAATCAAAACCACACTAAGATTCCACCTTACCCCTTTTACACCAACAACAGGTGATGGTGAGGATGTGGCGAAAAAAGAACCTTGATACACTGCTGGTGGGAATGCAAGCTGGTACAACCACTCTGGAAAAAATTTGGAGGCTTCTTAAAACTCTAACCATAGACCTGCATATGATCCAGCAATACCATTCCTGGGGATATACCCAAGGGAATGCAACACAGGTTACTCCAGAGGCACCTGCACACCCATGTTTATTGCAGCACTATTCACAATAGCTACGTTATGGAAACAACCAAGATGCCCCACTACTGATGAATGGATCAAGAAAATATGGTATTTGTACACAATGGAACTTTACTCAGCCTTGAAGAAGAATGAAATCTTATCATTTGCAGGTAAATGGATGGAACTGGAAAACATCATTCTGAGTGAGGTTAGCCAGGGTCAGAAGACCAAAAATCGCATGTTCTCCCTCATATGCGGACTTTAGATCTAGGGCTAATGCAGCAATGTGGTTGGACTGGGACCACATGACAAGGGGAGAGCACATATGGGGAATATAGGAATAGGTAGAAAACCCAAAACATGAAAGCGTTTGATGTTCCCACTCCAGAGGAACTAATACAGAAATCTTAAAGCAACAGAGGTCAATATGAGAAGGGGATCAGGAACCAGTGTAAAGGTCAGTTAGAGATGAAACAACTTGTGATGTAACACATTTGTAAATGGATGCAATGCTAGGAATCTCTCTGTATAGCTATCCTTAACTCAGCTAACAAAACTCTTTGTCTTTCTTATTATTATGTCTTTTCTTCAACAAAATTAGAGATAAGGGCAGAACAGGTTCTGCCTGTAAGTGAGGCGGGGAGGGGGACAGGCAGGCAGGAGGGAGAAATGACCCAAACAATGTATGCACATGTGAATAGATGAATAATTAAAAAAATTAAAAAAAGAGAACATAAAAGATGCATAATTTTTCTACTGTATTGTGTGAGCTGGTGGCTTAGCAGAGGAATATATCTTACCGAGCTATCTGAACTGAAAGAGCACCATTTTCAAGAAAATAGTAAGCCACATCTTGTGTCTGGCTTAAAGAAGGAAGAATAGCTGATGAGTGTGACCCTACTAAGCAGAAATATCTCATCATATGAACCACATGGATAAGTTTCTGAAGGATGCTAAGAGAAAATGTTTTGATTCAAGTGGATATAGGACATCTAATGATTTGAAAAACCATGTTTCAAAATGAAAATTTGAAATATTTCCATTCTTATGTGGGCTTCAGAGTGAGGAAGGCATCAGCAGGTCTCAAATTTTATTGAAAACCACCTGAAAACTGCAGTATGAAATTGAAAAAAAATCCCTCTCTTTCAACACAAGTATGAGACCAGATGGCAGAGTTGTTCAGAGGAACTTAAGTTCATCCTTAAAAACTGACAGCGTGAGAAGAGGAAGAATTTTATGAGGTAAAGGTTGGTTATAGACACAAGATGAGAAATATTGATCTGCTTTTAGTCAGGTTTTGTATCTCAGTAGAAGCAATGAGTATTTGCTGCTGTTTCTACTTCTTACATAACAGCAAACTTCTTTTTATATAATAAGCTTTGAGTACCAAAGAGGAAAGAAATAGGCTAATTTCATTTAAAATGCAAACTATGTAAGTTTATCTCAATTGCTACAAAGAACAGTATGTTTTCCACTTAAACCCAACTTTTTAATCATTAAATTTTTTGGTATGGCTAGTGGGAGCAGCCATTGTTCCTGGTTCTGTCTGGATATTGGGCACTGTGCCTTTCCATCCTCGCAAATATTTCCCTCCTCAGGGCATGGTTAACAACTTCTCCCTTACTCATTGGTTAGTACTCTGTTTAATATACTAGGGAAGCACTGCAGATGTCGGGAATTTCCCCTGGGGAGCGCTATCCTTTCCTGTGAATTTGCTTTCTTTTCTGTACTCTTAATTCCGTCATCTCAACTCAGGGAGATTACTGGCTCAGCCTGTGCCCATCCTTCCTGGACAACTCCCAGAAACTGCCTTCAGTTGCCTTCAGGCAACAGCTGGATCAACTGTTGAGCTCACTGTGCTTGTCTCCATACCACAGGGTCTTATTCTTCCTTGCCTGATGTCCAGTGTCTTGAACACTACTGTTTCACATTTTATCCATGTTGTTTGCTTTCCTTGTTGTTCCTGCAGATGAGAGTTTATAGCCAGTTCTATTATTCCATGTTGATTAGGAGTAGCTATTTTCTTATATCATATTAAACTCATCCAATTAGTTATTTATAACTCTTAAAGTTTTTATTCTAGGCTGCACATTTGTTTCTTCTTTTATTATTACATTACTTCAATAGTATGATCAAATTAACTATATATATACACTATATATATGTAAAACAATATACTACATATATAGCAATGATATATTTCATTGTTTATATGAATATATATGTAAAACAATGGAATATTACATTTATTATATATATTAAAATAAATATGTATAATAATGATGAATTCCATTTATCATTGTTTTAAACACCATATCTGATAGATCTCTTTTGTGACTTTTCTCTACTGACAATGTTTTCCTTGGTTTACACTTATTTCTCCAAAAACTATAAAAGGAGTTGGACTCATTAATTACATGGGGCTTGTTTCTTCTAGAGAAGACAGATTTGTGCTTGAGGCCAACATTTAGGTTAAGGCCAGACTTGGTTATGTACACATTCAGGATGGAGCTCAATCAAAGTTTAAATACTGTAATGTACCCATATCAGTTCCACTTCTAAGGTAGTCCTTTGGTTTTATAACTGGAAATCAGGATTTCTGTTTTTCAAAGGTCCCAAATTTCATTTAGTCCTCTAAATATGAAAAAAAAAATAAAAGCAAAACAACAAATCAACCAACCAAAGGAAAAACCTTCAGTTCATTTCTATAGTATGAACAATTTTGGGGGGAGCAATTTTCTCAGCATCTATTCCCTTTTGATTGAAGTCCTGCAGAATCTTCTTGTCCTGATGGCAAATAGAGCTGATGATTTTCATGCATGTAAATCAACTTTTCCTGTTCTCAGAAGGGAGAGTTTTGAAATTCCATAGAACATTATTAGCACAAATAGGATTTTTAATATGAAGACCTAGATTTCCAGCATGGCATAGAGAGTATTCTTTAAAAAAAAAAACTGAAAATGTGATCATGGAAGGGCTTCAGAGAGTTAGGCAAGGAAACATTTTTACAACCATAAAAAGGAGCATCACTTTGGCCTGGCAGAGTGACTCAAGTGGTACGGCACTTGTCTAGCAAGTGTGAGGCTCTAAGTTCAAATTCCAGTAGCACCAAAAATTAAATAAATAAATTAAATAAAAGGGAGCATCACGTATGACATATTTCTTTGCTGCTTAACTTTCTATTAGGATAAGTTTTACATGTATATTTTTTGTTAGATAACTATAACAACTTTTCTTTTGAAAATGATTCCTGGTTTCTTTTTTTTTTTTTTTTTTTGGCTGTACTGGGGATTGAATTCATAGGTAGGCAGTCTTCCACTTGAGTTTAAGACTTCAGTTTTTTTACAGCCATTTTAGGTTCACAGAAAAATTGAGAGGAAAGTACAGAGATTTTCCATATATGTTCTGCCTCTGCCCCACACAGTCTCACTACTGGGATATCATAATATCTTAGCAAAATATCTCACAGTGCATGTGTTACAACTGATGAACCCCAACTGATAGTTAAATATCATCCGAAGTCCTTACCTCTAAACACCAACTCAGATTGATTCCACACTCTTAATACATCTCCATGCAGATTAAATTATCACATGAGCTTTAGAGAAGGACAAGCCATATTCAAACAACAGCAGGGTCTTTGTGTTTGATGCTACTTTTTCTCTCCAGTTCCAGATAATGTCTGTATTTACTGACATACCCGGCAAGTGATCACAACTTTTCTGCCCTTTCAGCATGGGTGGAAGGTGGAGCATGAGCTCCACACTCAGTTACTCCAGCAGAGCCCCTATTAACCTTGTCCACGAATCCCATGCTTCCTGGGTTGGTGCTACAGCTAAGCTAGTGCTGCTGTGTTCTCTCCTCAGCTGCCTGCTCCTGAGCATCCATTCTTTCTTGCTTTTTTATAGACTTAGTTATGATGGTATTTGATTTTCAAAAATTATTAAATTTGTGAAATCTATTCTTGGAAATAATTCTAGTTTGCATTTTTACTGACTGATTAAAGCTCTATTTTCATTATTTCATAAAGTCTTTCTTGGTAGAATAGATATAAATTGATAATGATAAATTAATGTTATCAAAATTTGAAAACAGGGCTGTTCCTTTAGGCAGGGATCATGATTTAATCATATTTCTGTTTTAAACACAGGAAAATACATCAGGAACAACATGTGATATTATGTAGCTGTAATAATAATGCTGATGAAAAGAGTTGCTAAGTATTTGAGTACTTGCCATATACTAGGGTATTCTGAGTCCTCCACTAATTCTTACAAAAGCATATGCAATAGTTAGGCAATGGTAATATAGCGAAGTTATAGATAAGGGAACAGAGGAAAAGAAGGATTAAATAATTTGCCCAAAGTTACATGGCTACTAGATATTTCATTCAAGATTTGAACACTAAATTATGGCTCTAGTTTCTATGCTTTTAAACACTTACCATAGAAAATTGTAAATGAAATACTGTTTCTAATACCAGACCTCTAATTTCCAGTCTTCTCTTCGCTTGCATGATATAATAATCAACACGGAGCTTGTACTCAGAATATGCCTTCTACTCCCACCAAAAGACCTCAGACACTAGTTATTTGACATTCATATTATTTGTTAATTTGTTAATAAAATACTTCACATCTAAGAATATTACCAAATGCTATGACTGGTAGCCCTTAAAAATCTAACCCCAAACATGGGAAACAAAGTCCTCAAGTTTATAGTCCTGATCCAGTGTTCCTGTGGTATACAGACACAACGTAAACATGCCATCAAGTGATAGAGCCCAGGGACAGAATGTTTACCTTAATAATGATCTGCTGTCTTCATTTCCTAAGTTGGTGTTAGTCAAACTAGCAAAATGGAAATTAAGAAAACATCTAGTCAACTTTTCAAATGATTTATGGTTAAAATAACACTAAATTATGAAGATATAACATTTTATTTCACCAAACATTCATATTTATGACACCTCAATGTAAAATATTATAAATTACATGACTTTGGACCTAATTATTTATTGTTCTCCAGCTTAATAGGACCATGTTAGTGTCATTCTTTCCTGGCACAAGGAAGCTGTTCACCATCTCACTGGGAATCCAAAAGTGCTTCTCAGAAATATAATTCACAACCCATTCTATTCTAAACAACATATTTCTGCACATAAATCAAGTTGTCTTCATTTCCATCTCCCCATGTCACAATTAAAATGAGTTAATGAAATCATTACCCAACTTACTCATTCTTATCATTTATGCATGAAACAGCTTCCTATTTATTACATTATTGATCTGTTATACACTATAAAATGAGTTCTCTTATGATTGGAGTAATGAAACTTTATTTCAGGAACAGTTACATGTACCTAAAAATTAAATGACTTGGTTCATATAAAATTGATTTAAATATTATTGTGGTTTGAATATGAAATGTCTCTCATTGTCTTAAGGGCTGTATCCTTGGTCCCCTGCTAGTGCTGCTGTTTTGGGAGGTTCTGGAGACAATAGGAGATCTAGCTGGAAGAAGAAGGTTATTGGGAGCATGCCTTTAAAGGTTATATCTGGCCCCCTATCCCCATCTCTACTTTCCACCATGAGATAAAGAAGCTCTTCCAGAGTTTCCAAAGGCAATGATGATCTGTCCACATGTGGAGTCAAGCAACCATGAAGAGAACCACTTAAAACCATGAACCAAAATAAACCCTGCGGGAATTCCAAGATGGCGGCTAGAGGGAGGAAGCAGAAAGCGAGCCTCCTATAGTGAAATCTTGGAGAGACGCTGGAGACACACTTTGCAGGCATAATCACCGAGAAAAGGCATAACTTTGACCCCTCCACATCTCCAGCCGGCCCAGAGAATCTCCACTTCACGTTAAACGGAGAACCGAGGAGGGCCCCCGGGGCCGCCAGTGGCCGGTGCCCATACGGCTTGGGAAGACGCGGACCAGGTGAGCTTCGCGGTACCGCGGTTCCCCCACAGACAAGCCTGGGCCAGAGCAGCATAGCCCCCTGGACAGACTGACCTCCACTCGGGAAAAAAAGAGAAACTGAGTACTAAGCAATAAGAACAGTTAAGACACGCTGGAAAGAGGGTGGGGCGCCCTGAGCGCTGAAGATTGGGGGAAGGGAAGCCTTCCTGGGACTGTAAATAAACAAGCTGGGCGGGCCGGAGAGGCTCTGGCGGGAGCGGGGCGCGCCCAACAACCAGGAGTGGGGACGCTTGTGAGAGGAGGGGAGACCCACTTCCCACGTGAACTGTAGATAAACACGCAGGCCTGACAACGCGGGGCAGTGGCACCTTTCCCAGTGCTTGGAAAGGGGAAAGCCTGTAGCAGAGGCCGCCGCACAGGAGAACTCTGAGCAAACAAAGCCTGTGGGACCAGGTGAGTGCTAGCTCACACCAGAGATCTGCATAAATAACGCCGCCAGCTACAGGCTGAGAGCAGCAGGCAGGCAAGCCACAGTTGCAGATACCACTCTCAGAACTGCCTCCAGATGCTTTTTTTTCTTTTTCTCCCTACCTTTGATGAGAGAACAACCGAATTACACCTGCAAGCCGAAAAACTTACTGAAACTGTATTGCATTTGAACTGGGGACACTTGGTGGGGCTTTTTTTTTTTTTTTTCTTCTGTGTGTGTGTGAGTGTAGTTTTGTTCTACTTTATGCATCCCCTTTGATGAGACAACTACAGAACAACATCTGAGGCACCAACTCCAGGACTGGAGATTGAGACGGACATCCAAATTATTAAGACTGAAATTGCATTGCATATAAACTTGGAAGTTTTTTGGTTTTTTTTTTTTTTAATTTTCTATTTTCCATTTTATTTTAATTCATTTTTATAAATATATATTACTTTCATATACTTATTTTTTATTTTTTTTATCTTTGATTTTCAATCCTCTCTCTCTCTATTGTCTGTTCAGCTTACTGTCGATTAGTACACTAACACTCCCTGTTTATACCTTTGAAACTCTCTTGTCTGATACCTTGTTCTGCTTTCTCCCTCTTGTCTGTATATTTGTTTTCCCCTTTTCTTTAACTTCTTGCTTTCCATCTCAGCTCACTCTTCCATTCTCAATATTACCATTGTTCTTATTACAAGCTAGAAAATACTTAATTACACACAGTACAGGGACAGTAACAACACCAAGGACAATGACAGGAAGACAGAAAAAACAAGGAAACCAGTTTCCCCACAGCAAAAAATTAGTACAGGAACCAGAGGGGAATGAAGAGAACAGAAACTCAGATCCAGACTCCAACAAAATGAAGATAAACTATGCCAAAGGACCCAATGAAGCCTACAAGAATAATTTAAAAGAAGACATACTACAAGTACTCAATGAGAATTTTATAGAGATGATACTGGATAGGGTCAACCAAAATGTACAGGAGACACTCAAGAAATTCCAAGACAATAAAAATAGAGAATTTGAAAAAGCAAAAGAAGAAATAAAGGAAACCATAGAAGCACTGTATAAACACCAAAGTGAAAGAGAGAACACAATGAATAAATGGATAAATGAACTCAGGACAAAAATAGACAACAATAAAGAAGAAAACAGCCAGGATATGGAAAACCTCAGAAAAAAGAATGAAACAGAACTGCAAAACAAAACGGAAGGCCAATCCAGCAGAATAGAACAAACAGAAGACAGAATCTCAGAACTTGAAGATGAAATGGTAATTAAAGGAAAAACCAAAGAACTATTAATTAAACAACTCAAGACCTGTGAAAAGAAAATGCAAGAACTCACCGACTCCATCAAAAGACCAAACTTGAGAATCATGGGCATCGAAGAAGGAGAAGAGGTGCAAGCGAAGGGAATGCGTAATATATTCAACAAAATAATAACGGAAAATTTCCCAAATCTAGAGAAAGATATTCCCATACAGATGCAAGAGGCCTCCAGGACACCAAACAGACCAGATCAAAATAGAACTACTCCACGACATATCATCATTAAAACAACAAGTTCAGAAACTAAGGAAAGAATATTGAAGGCTGCAAGAGAGAAAAAACAAGTAACATACAAAGGTAAACCCATCAAAATCACAGCAGACTTCTCAACAGAAACATTAAAAGCAAGAAGAGCGTGGGGTGAGATCTTCCGGGCACTGAATGAAAATAACTTCAACCCCAGGATACTCTACCCAGCAAAGCTATCATTCAAAATAGATGGAGCAATAAAAGTCTTCCATGATAAGCAGAAACTAAAACAATATGTGACCACAAAGCCACCATTACAAAAGATTCTGCAAGGGATCCTGCACACAGAAAGTGACACCCAACTTAACCATGAAAAGGCAGGCAGCACCAAACCACAGGATAAGAAAAAGCAAGACAGTAGAGAGTAACATCAAGTTAGGTACACACAATCAAACCTTCAAACAACTAAGATAACTAAATGGCAGGAATCACCACATACCTATCAGTACTAACGCTTAATGTTAATGGACTTAATTCACACATCAAAGGACACCGTTTGACAAAATGGATTAAAAAAGAAGATCCAACAATTTGTTGCTTACAGGAGACTCATCTCACCGACAGAAATAAGCATATGCTTAGGATGAAAGGCTGGAAGAAGATTTACCAAGCCAATGGCCCCCAAAAACAAGCAGGAGTAGCAATTCTTATCTCTGACAAAGTAGACTTCAAACCTAAATTGATCAAACGAGATAAAGAAGGACATTCCATACTAATAAAAGGGGAAATAGACCAAAAGGAAATAATAATCATCAATCTGTATGCACCCAATATCAACGCACCCAATTTCATCAAACATACCCTGAAAGACCTAAAAGCATATATAAACGCCAACACAGTGGTTGTGGGAGACTTTAACACTCCATTATCATCAATAGATAGGTCATCCAAACAAAAAATCAATAAAGAAATCCAAGATCTAAAATATGCAATAGATCAAGTGGACCTAGTAGATGTCTACAGAACATTTCATCCAACCTCTACACAATATACATTCTTCTCAGCAGCCCATGGAACCTTCTCCAAAATAGATCATATCCTAGGGCACAAAGCAAGCCTCAGCAAATATAAGAAAATAGAAATAATACCGTGCATACTATCTGACCACAATGCAGTAAAAGTAGAACTCAACAACAAAAGTAAAGACAAAAAACATGCAAACAGCTGGAAACTAAATAACTCATTACTTAATGAAGAATGGATCATCGATGCAATAAAAGAGGAAATTAAAATGTTCCTAGAAGTCAATGAAAATGAAAACACAACCTACCGGAACCTATGGGACACAGCTAAGGCAGTCTTGAGAGGAAAGTTTATAGCCATGAGTGCATATATTAAAAAGATTGAAAGATCCCAAATCAATGACCTAATGATACATCTCAAACTCCTAGAAAAACAAGAACAAGCAAATCCCAAAACAAATAGAAGGAGAGAAATAATAAAAATAAGAGCTGAAATCAACGAAATAGAAACCAAAAAAACCATACAAAGAATTAATGAAACAAAAAGTTGGTTCTTTGAAAAAATAAACAAGATCGATAGACCCCTGGCAAACCTGACTAAAATAAGGAGAGAAAAAACCCAAATTAGTAGAATCAGGAATGCAAAAGGGGAGATAACAACAAACACCATGGAAGTCCAGGAAATCATCAGAGACTACTTTGAGAACCTATATTCAAATAAATTTGAAAATCTAAAAGAAATGGACAGATTTCTAGATACATATGATCATCCAAAACTGAACCAAGAGGAAATTAATCACCTGAATAGACCTATAACACAAAATGAAATTGAAGCAGCAATCAAGAGTCTCCCCAAAAAGAAAAGTCCAGGACCTGATGGATTCTCTGCTGAATTCTATCAGACCTTTAAAGAAGAACTGATACCAACCCTCCTTAAACTGTTCCATGAAATAGAAAGGGAAGGAAAACTGCCAAACACATTTTATGAAGCCAGTATTACACTTATCCCAAAACCAGGCAAAGACACCTCCAAAAAGGAGAACTATAGGCCAATCTCCTTAATGAACATTGATGCAAAAATCCTCAACAAAATAATGGCAAATCGAATTCAGCAACACATCAAAAAGATTATCCACCACGACCACGTAGGCTTCATCCCAGGGATGCAGGGGTGGTTCAACATACGAAAATCAATAAACGTAATAAACCACATTAACAGAAGCAAAGACAAAAACCACTTGATCATCTCAGTAGATGCAGAAAAAGCCTTTGATAAGATCCAACATCATTTCATGATAAAAGCTCTAAGAAAACTAGGAATAGAAGGAAAGTTCCTCAACATTATAAAAGCTATATATGACAAACCTACAGCCAGCATTATACTTAATGGAGAAAAATTAAAACCATTCCCTCTAAAATCAGGAACCAGACAAGGATGCCCACTATCTCCACTCCTATTCAACATAGTACTGGAATTACTAGCCAGAGCAATTAGGCAAGAAGAAGGAATAAAAGGAATACAAATAGGTAAAGAAACTGTCAAAATATCCCTATTTGCAGACGACATGATCCTATACCTTAAAGACCCAAAAAACTCTACTCAGAAGCTTCTAGACATCATCAATAGCTATAGCAAAGTAGCAGGATATAAAATCAACATAGAAAAATCATTAGCATTTCTATACACTAACAATGAGCAAACGGAAAAAGAATGTATGAAAACAATTCCATTTACAATAGCCTCAAAAAAAAATCAAATACCTAGGTGTAAACCTAACAAAAGATGTGAAAGACCTCTACAAGGAAAACTATACACTTCTGAAGAAAGAGATTGAGGAAGACTATAGAAAGTGGAGAGATCTCCCATGCTCATGGATTGGTAGAATCAACATAGTAAAAATGTCGATACTCCCCAAAGTAATCTACATGTTTAATGCAATTCCCATCAAAATTCCAATGACATTCATTAAAGAGATTGAAAAATCTACTGTGAAATTTATATGGAAACACAAGAGGCCACGAATAGCCAAGGCAATACTCAGTCAAAAGAACAATGCAGGAGGTATCACAATACCTGACTTCAAACTATATTACAAAGCAATAACAATAAAAACAGCATGGTACTGGCACAAAAACAGACATGAAGACCAGTGGAACAGAATAGAGGATCCAGATATGAAGCCACACAACTATGAGCAACTTATCTTTGACAAAGGAGCTAAAAATATACGATGGAGAAATAGCAGCCTCTTCAACAAAAACTGCTGGGAAAACTGGTTAGCAGTCTGCAAAAAACTGAAACTAGATCCATGTATATCACCCTATACCAAGATTAACTCAAAATGGATCAAGGATCTTAATATCAGACCCCAAACTCTTAAGTTGATACAAGAAAGAGTAGGAAATACTCTGGAGTTAGTAGGTATAGGTAAGAACTTTCTCAATGAAACCCCAGCAGCACAGCAACTAAGAGATAGCATAGATAAATGGGACCTCATAAAACTAAAAAGCTTCTGTTCATCAAAAGAAATGGTCTCTAAACTGAAGAGAACACCCACAGAGTGGGAGAAAATATTTGCCAATTATACATCAGACAAAGGACTAATAACCAGAATATACAGGGAACTTAAAAAACTAAATTCTCCCAAAACTAATGAACCAATAAAGAAATGGGCATGTGAACTAAACAGAACTTTCTCAAAAGAAGAAATTCAAATGGCCAGAAAACACATGAAAAAATGCTCACCATCTCTAGCAATAAAGGAAATGCAAATTAAAACCACACTAAGATTCCACCTCACCCCTGTTAGAATAGCCATCATCAGCAACACCACCAACAACAGGTGTTGGCGAGGATGCCGGGAAAAAGGAACCCTCTTACACTGTTGGTGGGAATGTAGACTAGTACAACCACTCTGGAAAAAAATTTGGAGGCTACTTAAAAAGCTGGACATCGATCTACCATTTGATCCAGCAATACCACTCTTGGGGATATACCCAAAAGACTGTTACTCCAGAGGCACCTGCACATCCATGTTTATTGCGGCACTATTCACAATAGCCAAGTTATGGAAACAGCCAAGATGTCCCAGCACTGACGAATGGATTAAGAAAATGTGGTATCTATACACAATGGAATTTTATGCAGCCATGAAGAAGAACGAAATGTTATCATTCGCTGGTAAATGGATGGAATTGGAGAACATCATTCTGAGTGAGGTTAGCCTGGCTCAAAAGACCAAATATCATATGTTCTCCCTCATATGTGGACATTAGATCAAGGGCAAACACAACAAGGGGATTGGACTATGAGCACATGATAAAAGCGAGAGCACACAAGGGAGGGGTGAGGATAGGTAAGACACCTAAAAAACTAGCTAGCATTTGTTGCCCTTAATGCAGAGAAACTAAAGCAGATACCTTAAAGCAACTGAGGTCAATAGGAAAAGGGGACCAGGAACTAGAGAAAAGGTTAGATCAAAAAGAATTAAGCTAGAAGGTAACACCCACGCACAGGAAATCAATGTGAGTCAATGCCCTGTATAGCTATCCTTATCTCAACCAGCAAAAACCCTTGTTCCTTCCTATTATTGCTTATACTCTCTCTACAACAAAATTAGAGATAAGGGCAAAATAGTTTCTCTGGGTATTGAGGGGGGGAGCGGGAGGGGGCGGAGTGGGTGGTAAGGGAGTGGGTTGGGGCAGGGGGGAGAAATGAACCAAGCCTTGTATGCACATATGAATAATAAAAGAAAAATGAAAAAAAAAAATAAATAAACCCTGCTTCAAGTTGCTTATGTCAGCTATTTCATCACAGTGATGAGAAAAGTAACTAACACAAATATTGAGTAATTTTTATAACATGGGTATACACTCTTCTATTTAGATAAATCCTTCACTTCCTTATTATATTTAACAATATACTAAGTAAATTCACTTTACTACAAATAATTTTCTGGCAGAAGAAACATCCTCAAACCATTCTAAAATATGAAATATGTAGGTTAATATTGTAATATTTGAACAATTGAAAAGATGAAGTGAAAGCATAAAATTTCATTAAAACATGAATTACCTTGAATGTATTTCTTTAGAAATTTTTGAACTTATTTGAGTGAACATTTATAGGAACATATTGAAAACTCTGGAATATAATTGTAAATACTAAATATTTTCTCAAATGATTTTTATTAAACACAATATTGACTTAGAAATATATGTCATACTACTAGTGTTCTTCATCTTTGTTGAAATTAGGGATGACATACAAGATGTTTACCAGAGTATTTAATGGCCAGGTGGTTTGGTATGAATCTAAACTATGTTTGAGTTCTCCTTTCTGTAATAATTGTGTGGATTTTGGAAAGTAAGGAATTCACCAGGCCTCGGACACTTCAAATATAAAAATGATGATATTGATAGATACGTAATGATGAGAAAATGATCATTCTTTTATGAACTTAGTACTATATGGCAAAGGGAAATGATTAAAATCTTGCCATTATTATTATTATTATCTAGAGATGGGTTACTGAATGGTACATGGTATTTAGGTGATTCTGAACACTGTGGAGGAAGTATTCATCACAAAGCATGTTTACATTCAAAAAGGAAGTGTAGTCAAGACCTCAAGGAACAAAGTGGTCATGGTATATGACAAGAAATGATCTGGACAGAACTCAAAGACAATGCTTTTGCCCTTTCATTTGATCACTCATGTTGCTGCCAAGCTCCAGTATTTTCAGATTATCAAGTTGTGTCAGTACTGAGTAGGGGCTGGACGGTGGTTATGGGCAAGTGCTTCCACTAGCAGCTGTGTGTTCCCTTCCTTATTCCTACTTGCTACAGCAGCGACTGACAGTGACTGATGTGATAAACTCAATAAGAAATGGTGTAATGAATGCTTATAAATGAACTTATTTCTTAATTAGAGGCCGGAGCAGCATAACTATATATATCTGCTCATAGAGAACATGAAATCATATTTAAAATGAGGAAATTAATGCTGTGATCAGACATTGTACTTTTTGATAAATATAAAACTCTTCCAATTATTTGGTAGCACATACACATGGAAAAGGTTTTGCAAATCCTTTTAAGGCAAAAAGTTTTCTGTATTTGTTATTAATAGCAAATCAATTGAAATGGACAAGACCTCCAAAGAAATATACTTTATTTATTTAACAATTATCTAACAATTTCTTTATTCCTAGCAGGTAACACACTGAATATCAGAAGTACAGCAGTCAAATAAGTGGCCCTAACTGACATCCACCTTAAAATACCCCAAAATGTTTATAACTGTTCAAATTTCAAATTGTTTTGCTATCCTTTTGATAAGATTTTAGCTCTATCAGTGCAAAACCAACTCATTTACTAAGACTTAGAAAACCAGAACTAATAAAGAATGTTGAATAATAAATACAGAAAACAATTTCATTCAAATCCAAATGGCAAGATCATATGGACATTAGACAATTTTAAAACACTAAGCTGTGCATCAGCCCAAGCTCTCTTTGCATTTGTGCATTTCTTTAGCTCAGGAGTGTTTTCTCCTATTATATTTGTACTTCTTTATTTCTTCAGGGCAACCAGTCAACACATCAAGTTGATTCTTCTTTGTCTGAGTTCTAAATCTATCTTTTTCCAATTCATAATTTTGTGTAATAGTTGGTTTTATCCAATGCATACTGTAATGTGGATTTCTTTAGAATTTATCCAATTATGGCTTGAAAAACTAAAACCAATTCTTATAGCACATCTACCAGAGTTTTCTCATTTATACTGTACAGAAAAAGTTTTCTAAAGAGAAATCTAGCCTTTCATAAATCAGATCACTGCTAGCAGATTTTTCTCACTTTTGTTCAACTCTTTGTTCTTTAGTTTTCATGTTCTTCACCTCAGTAAATCAATGTAGCAAAAGAAAGAAGGGAGAGATATTATTTTCCCTGGTTGGTTATAATTTAGCTCCAAAGAGAGCACAGGAATAGAGGCACTCCAATTGTTGGACCCCACATTCACAATTTAGGGGATGGATGATGGAGGACACACTTAACTGTGTTCTCTTTACATTTAATTGACACACACTAATTATACATGTTTATGGAATACAATGTGACATTTTGTTAGATGCATGCATTATAAAATAATCAAGTCAGGGTAATCAGTTTATCCATCACCATAAAGATTCATTATTTTTTTGTGATGAAAACATTCAAAATCCTGTCTTCCACATCTTGTGAAACATATTAGCAGTAATAATATATTCTTTGCTTTTCTTTCTGTTTTTATTTCATTAAAACTTAAGAGTATTATAAACTAAAACTTATGTTACTTTTTTTTCATTCTGCCACATGTCTATTGGAGGGCTGGACATACACTTGTTGGATTTCATTTTTAATCTTGTAAATTTCAACCTTGCTTACATCTGCCTTAAAATTTAGAAATAAGTGAGGTACTACTAAATTGTAGGGCTTAGACAAAAATATTTTCAAATAAAAACATGCATGTAAATTATAACTTTTAATTAACAAAGTATAATTTTTACTTCAAAACATCAATTGCAATTTTGATAATTACAGGACAAATTGTTATCATTGGTAAAACATGACAAAACTTGAAATTTAATTTTTATTCTGAAATTTGCTGTGACTTTTGGCAAATAGTTTAACCTCACTGAGTTCCACTAGTCTTTCTGCAAAATTAAAACAAACCTCATAAATTTTTCCTGAAATTCATGCTGTGTTAATTAGTAGTAGTTAATTAACCAAAACAACTGTAATACTGTTATTAATTATGTACGGTTTTACTCATTTTTCTGGTTTTGGTTGTACCAGGGTTTGAACTCAGTCCCTCACGCTTTTTAGGCAGGCACTCTACCAGTTGAGCCCATCCTCATCTCTCCTTTAGCTACTTTTGAAACAGAATTTTAGATTGTTTTCAACAAAATTTTTCCTTTGTAATTTATAACGTCATCATTGTGAAATGGCATATCATAGTCATGATTTACCTTGTTGGATGCATTGGTTATTTTATTCTTGTCAATAAAAACTTAGATTGGTGCCTGTTTAAATAAAAGTGTATACACACTTTTATGTGTACATATGTATGTATATATGCAAATTTTATACATTTTGCAAATTTGTCTCAATGTATTTTATTATTTTGCATCATAAAATACTAATTTTAACAATTCATAATTTTGAATTTTAATTAAAATGTCATTAGATATAAATTAATTCATCCAAAACACTAAAAGAATGACTGTATTGCATCCAATGAATGTATAGAATATTACATTAGGTTTGCATCACTATAACAAAATACCTTTCATAGGCTATTCAAGCAGCACAAAAATTAAATATCTGACATACTATTTATGAAGAAAAGAGTATTTTGACTCACAATTCTGCAAGTTCAAATCCAAGATTCAGTTACACCACCATTTTCACCTTTCATAAGTTTAGCAGCTGACAGTACCTGGAACACATACTGTGGTGAATGGTCACATCATAGTCATGTAGAGAGAAAGGGGGGAGGGCCACCCTATCAATGACATAAGATCCTCCACAAGGCTCCACCTCCTAAAGGTCCATCACCTCCTAGCATCACCATGTTGAGGCTTTGGGTAGCACTCATCTGAACCATGACAAGCATTTATGAAATAATTTAAAATGTAGTAATTATTTTAGTTATACTTACAATATAATATTCATTATTTGAGGAAACACATAAGAATTTTCTTAAATATGGCTTTGGAAATTTACTTCACAGAAATGGAAATCTTTCAGAAAAGACAATTTGTTAGGCATTTTGTGTCAGTATTTGAATCTAAGTCTCATCTTCTATGTTTTGAATGCTTTTGTTGAATCATCAACTGAAGATTTGATTTTCCTCTGCTAGTGTGTGGATACAATGCTATAGCATTAATGAATGATGACCAATATAAATACTGACATGGTAAAATTTCTTACTTCACAAAGACCACTAGATGTCACCACACTACAATTGTTAGAAACTAATTCAGGGTCTGGGATGAATGGAACACATTGATAGTGCACAAAAACAAGTACAAAAACTAATAAAAAGAAATAAAATTAGCTTTTTAAAATATACCCTGAATCTAATGATGTAGATGTTTTCCTTAAAAAATATGCATTAATCCTAGGGCATACCTGAGGTCTCCCCATTAATATTGGACCTTACCAGCCGTGACTGTAGGACATGCAGTTAAGAGGAAGGAGCCCACACAAGAAGTTGTTTGCTGCAGCCATCAAGGACTGAGTCCACAGCCAGAAAGGTACAATTACAATTCAAATATAAAAGGAGAGTATCAAGTGTGGATAACAATGCACATACTTGAACACACATCTACAAACACTATGTCAGGGCACAAGGCATGAAAGGAGAGAGACAGACCCAATTATAGTAAGTCTAGAAAAAAAAAAATCTTCTAGGTATAAAATCATAGTCAAAAACCACCCTTACTTTACAGTTCCACTCGTCAGGATGGCAGGGGAACTTACAGATTATAGATTGGAAGTTGCTCTAGACCAGTGCAGATGCAAAGGGGTGCAGTTTTCTGGATGAAATAACCAACTACTTCCAGATAGCTTCACCAATGTACCATAGGCCTTGGTCTCAGAAGGATGCACTCAAATAAGCACAAGGTGGGTTTGAATGGTAATTTTCAGTGCAGGTAGTAGATGTCTCCCTTCCCACCCCACATTGTACTGCTCCTGAGGTTAAGAGACATGGATATCTGCCATATTGAATTTTTCTGAATCTCCCATGAACACCTACATGACAGGGTTCTTCATAATGCAAAGGCCTAACTCTTTGTGTAAAAATAAACTCTGCAACTGGATTAACAATTCCTAACTTTATTTTTGTGTAAAGCTTAATGTACAAATTCAAAACTTAGATGTTTTATAAAATTGAGAAAATAATTGGTTTTTTGCTAAAGTAACCACTAAAAATGAAGCCTCATTATCATTTTAAAAAAGCTTCATTAAAATAAAATTGTATGAGTGATACAAATTTGTCATTTTTTCTATACTAAATTGAGCAGCGATGAGTACCTGAGTATATTAAAATGCCACATATAGTGATAATCTTCTTTCATATGAATGAATAATTTATTCTTCCAGTTTCCTCTTTATGGATTGTTATGGGTCTTCTAATTCACTTTTGTGTTCCTCAGCTATTTCTCTGCTGACATGTTAGTCTTTCTGTGTTTAGAAATAATAAACACTGCTTGTTTAAAGCATCTGAGAATGATCAAGGCTTATTAATGAGGTTATATTGGACTATCAATAAAAGGAATATAAGTTTGTGTTTAAGGCCATAATCCATTTTCCTTACTCCAAGCAGACAGCAAAAATAAATGAAATGTAAAGAAGAAGATTACAAACATGAAAATTCTTCAAAACATTGAAAGAAGCCACAAGGGGTTTTTGCTCACAAAACAATTTAAGCTGCAGTCCCCAGTCTGCACCCATTTCCTAGAGAGAGGACACAGACACATCCTGGGATGGGGCCTGAACTTCCTATCCATGAACAGCTTTGTGACTAATCCTAGGATGTCCCCATTTCACAAGGAGAGAGTGCTTTCTGCTGAATGCATAAGGTGTCATCCACACTGTGCATCCAGCAAGTTGTAGGGAGGGAGAACAGCCATGTTGGAACAATGTCTGAGCTGATGAAAGGAATGGTACGCAGTCGTGCAAATAAGAACATGGCAGTAGAAAATGGAAATATTACCTAAGAAGGGAATGTAGGAAGAAATGAAGATTTTTGTCAAAGTTTGGTTTAGTGTCCATGGTAATATTACACATCTTAACTTTACTTTCATTGAGACATTGTCTCATTCTGCTGCCAGGCTGGCCTCAAACTCAGGATCCTCCTTCTTCAGCCTCTGAATTACTGGGATAATAAGCAGAATTGATGGATTTTATAATAATAAAATTTAAAATTCATTAAGAAAATTATAAAAATATTAAAACTGAAAATAGCTGAAGAAAGTATTGAGCAACTTCAGGGAACAGTTACTAAATCCATTAACACTATGAAAACTTCCAAATATTTTTCCTAAAATTTGATAGAACAACAGAGTCTTGATTACACATATAATGTATCAATTTTTATGTGTATAATGTAACACTGAATAATCAAATCACGTGTTCTCAGACATGTGAAAAGATTAACAAAGAATATGTCAGAAAGTCCACAATTACTGATAATCTGGATATAATAGCTAAATTTGATTAATAGGATTAGTCATGAGAAACTTGGTAATCTGAAACAGTTGATTAAAAATAGTTTGGATGAAAAGATGAAGACTTTCAGTAAAAATTTTAGATATAAGGATTAACAGGTCAATACATTATGATCTTCTACACATGACTCGCCTACCAAAAATATTTTAACCATAACAATTTCCCGAGGCAGAAAAAGAAATCTCAAGGAAGTCTAGAACAAATAAGTAAAAGAGAATCTTTAGATTAGAAAAAAAGTATGGATGTTTGTGTAGGTGAACCTACCAAAATCTTTCTAGAAATTGAAAAGGAGATATTTCTCAAACCATTGTGCTAAAATAGTGACACATTGATACAAAAATCCTAAAGATATTTTTAATTTGCAGCTATTCTCCTGTATAAATACATAAGAAAAACACTGGCAAATTAAGTTTCTTGGTGTATAAATAAGGGTGTATATTTTAGCTAAGCTGTGTTTACTTTGAGAATGCAAAAGAGACTGTAAATATCTTTCAACATGTTCATATATAAATTGAACAAAAGTTTATAATCAATTCAGTAGATCCAGTTCATCTCCTATTTTTCTCAAATTTGTTAGCAAATAGGAATAGAGGTGCCACAGCTTTACAGAAACTTTCATTCTTCATGGAAATGGCAGAAACCATTCTATTAAAAACAAAACAAAACAAAAAAACCCCATGATGTCCACCACTACTAATACTATTCCACACTTCCCTGAAATGCAATAATACTGACTTTGAGTCAATGTAATATTACCACAATAATATTGATTTTAGAGATCTATTCATTGGAAGGGAAACAGCAAAACTTTTTTTTGCCATTAATTACACATTCACAAGCCTTCCCCCAAGACTTAGAAGACAATTTAACAAAATAACGGGATATAAATTAATACAAAATTATAAATCACCACTTTTTACATCACAAAACATTTTAAATAAGTTAAATAAAGATGGAGAAGTAACAGCAACAGTAAGAAAAAAGTGACAATAATAAACATTTAGAAATACTGTGGCTTTAATTTTGCCAAAACGTTTTGGAAAATGATATGCAAATTTTATGACACATTAAATAAGAATTAAATATGTGGGAGGTATACATGAGCACAAGTAGAAATACTATATCATAAATATAAAATATCTTTCCAAATATATCTGTATTGCATCAAGTAATAGAATTACAATAAAATTAAGATGAATGTCAAGAAATGTATTTTACAATCCATGGACAAGGAAAGAACTGAGAGCAGACCAAACACTTCTCAGGAATTTCAAAATCTGGGAGCAATATTTGCCATCCACATTAAGGGCTTATGTTAAATCTACCATGATGTTTTGGTAAACAAGTTGGCCAAACAAAATAATATAGTGTTGCTATACCTGAAGTGGTCACAAATAGAAGAAGAAGCTTGAATTGCTTTCAAAAATATTGTGAAAGTTTCTCAAATCCTCATCAGTTTATTACCTCATTTTACTGAAACAATTAAGAGTCTTAATAGGTTGTTTGTTATAAAGAAGATTTTCTCTTTATATATAAATTATACACAGAAAATATCAGAATATATACACATGTGTAAATAAGTAAAGGTGTTTAAATATACGTGAAATCCATTTTGTATTTTTGAAAATTTCAATTTTAGTTAATATTTTCCTGGTTTGTTTTAAAAGTTTCTTCATGTTTAGTGTTTACCTCACACTTACCTTGGCCAAAAGTATTTAGCCAGATTTATTATACATTTAAAACTCTATTTTGAGATCTTAATGTAAGAACTGAAAATGTAAAACAAATACAGAAAACACTGGAACACATAGGCATAGACAATAGCTCCTGAATAGAACTAAAGTAGCTCAGCAATTAAGATAAAGGATTGATAAAGGGGACTGCATGAAACTAAACAACTTCTGCCCAACAAAGGAAACAGTTACCAGACTGAAGAGGCAATTCATAGAACAGCAGAAATTTTTTGGCCAGCTATACATATGACAAGGGATTAATTAGCCAGAATTTATAGGGAGTTCAAAATAACTAAACTCCCAAAGAATCAATGACATCATGAAGAAATGGATAAATGGAGTGAATAGACACTTTTGAAAAGATGAATTTCAAATGGCCAATAAATGCATGAAGAAATGTTCACCATCCCTGGCCATAAATAAAATGCAAAACAAAATGACACTGAGATTCAATCTCACTGCAGCCAGAATGGCTATCATCAAAAACACAGACAACAACAAATGCTGTCAAGGATGCTGTGAAAAAGGAACCCTCATACACTGCTGGTGGGAATGTAAATTAGTACAACCACTATGGAAAGCAGTATTGAGGTTCCTCAAAAAACTTGAAACAGAAGTAAATTACGGTACTGACGCCAATCTTTGGCATATATTCAAAGGAATATAAGTCAGGATATAATAAAAACATTTTACCACTCATGTTTATTGCAGCAGTATTTACAATAGCCAAGCTATGGAAACCCAGATACCAGACAGCTGATGAATGGATTAAGGAAAACATAAATGTGCATGGAATATTATTCATCCATAAATAAGAAGAATTAAATTATGTTGATTGCAGGTAAACAGATGAACCAGAGATCATTCTGTTATGCAAAGTAATTACGTTTCAGAACTACAAAGACTGTATGTCTAAAACACGTTTGCAATAGTGAGACTGTATGAGGGTCAGGGGGAAATAGAATGATAGATAATGAAAAACAATGAAAAGCATTGCATCTGTGCAGCAAGAAGGCATAATGAAGTGCACTGAAAGCCGCTGAAAAATAGCAGGAAGGGGGTAAAGGGTAAGTAGTAGAGGCGGTTAGAATGATTAAAGTACCATGTACTCACAGGTGAAATACCATGGCAAAACTCCTTTGAACAATGAAAATACACTTAAATAAAAAAGGACAGGAATGTCAAAGAAGTCCTGTTAGGGAATGGGGAGTAGGGGGAAGCAGAGGGTCAAAAAAAAGGGTGAATATAGTTGATGTAATTTATATATTTATATGAAAAAACTAATATTGAAACCAGTTGAAGTCATTTTAAGGAGGGGAAGGGAATCGGGGAAATGACAGTGGCAATGAACCTAAGCAAGGTACATTATGTGCATGCATAGAAATGTAACAAGGAAATTTCTGATATAATCAATATATGCTAATAAAACATTTTGTAAAATATCCTGCTTCCCAAATGCTGATCCATCTTGCCTCAATTTGTGTTTATAATTCCCTGTACAATAAAGTGTGTACAAATGTTTGTATGCTCAAATAATACAGTGTGTGGATTTCTATCTGTAAGTACTCATCATCATATGTAGTGTGTAGATAGTTTTTTTCACTCAAGTTTTATGTTTCGATTTTGATTTTTTTTGACAAAGCACGCACAATTAGCACATATAAAATTCTTATCAATTAAAAATAGATAAATAGATAGAAGAAAAGTTCCTAGTAATAGCTATCTTGTGGAAAGTTTTAGGAGATCTTAAAAAATTCATACATTGTATTGCTTAGCACATAATCTGACAGCAGAAGAAATTCAACATATCTGTGGTGGCACACATGATCACAGCTTTGGTATGAACAGAAACACGTAGGCATGTTTTCCAGTTTGCTTCACATCTAGATGCTTTAACTCACCATGGAGACTAATACAGTTTATCATACTGTAACCTAGAGGGCTGCTGTCCTCATGCCTAAGGAATCCTTCTCTATATTTCCTGTTGCTTTTGATTCTGACTGCTTTGTCTTCTCTTTCACACATGGTTTCTGCTTAGCTACTCCAAGATGGACCTTTTGATGGCTTCTGGCTCTAGTACTTTATAACTATCTTGATACCTTAGTTTAAATGAATCTTCAGGCTTGATGCACTGGAATGAGATTTCCAAATGGTAAGCATGTGTTCCCCTTTTTTCCTGTCATGACAAGTAAAAGTTTCAACAAGGAGAGATCCAAGATGGTGATGAGGGCACAGAAGCAGAAAGCGTGAGCTCTGGGACTCTATTACCTAGCTGAGATGCTGAAGCCACACGGCAGAAATAAAGCAGCAAGAAGAATCAAAACTTTGATATCCTGGACCTCTAGCCCATGGAAAGCTTCTCCATGCCACATTGCACTGAGAATACAGGAGGGCTTTCAAGCTGCCAGACACTGACTCCAAACCTGCTTAGGAGACAATCGGCAGACTAATAGGTGAGCACCAAGCATCACTAAGTTTTCCCCCAGCCACTCCTAGGATAAACCAGCATAGCCCCCTAAACAGATTGACACACCCCCCACAAAAAAACCTGAACAATAAACAAGATACTAATAACTAACACACAGCAGAGTGATGGAGTTGCTTCAGCAAAACAGCAAACCACCACAACATGCAGACAGCAGGGGGCCGGCTGATGGATCACTGACCTGGTCCCAGAGAAAGGGGATAGGGCAAAGAACTAATCAAGCACAGTGAAAACCCAACTCCAAAGCAGGACAGCTGGTGGGCTACATAGCTGATTCCAGAACCTGAGGACCACATACAAACTTAAACTGCTGCACCCCACTAAGGGAGGAGCTGACCAAGCAGCTGCCTCTGAAAGACAAAAGAACGAAAAAAAAAAAAAAAAAAACTACCCAACTACCTGGTGAGACTATGACAGAGCTTCTGCTTAAATACCAACACCAGTATTGGATGCTGGAGGAGTAACACCAGAACTCAAATTAGGACTGAAATTCTATTGATTCTGAACATGGAATTTTTTGGTTTTTTGCTTGCTTGTTTGTTTGTTCTGTTTCTTGTTTCTGTTTGTTTATCTCTCCATGTTGATTTCTTTGGTTTTGTTGTTGTTGTTGTTAGTTTTACTATTGTGAATTAGCAAATACTAAATTACACTAAGACCAGGGACAGAAATAACACACACACACTTAGCTACAAACCCAATACAAGCACAAAACAAAATTAAACCAAGGGAAAAAAAAAAAAAAACAGATGACTGAAACCATCTAGATTGTCAAGAATATAGTTGCATAGTACCAAGTGGAGTGATGGGAAGATGAAAAAGGAATGAAAACAATTCTCCTGCTGAAAATATTTAATGTAGGATTCAGAGGGAAATGAGAAAATGGATACCCAATTCTGGACTCCAATAAAACAAAGATAAACAATGCCAAGGAACCCAACAATGCCCACAAGAGCTCCTCAAAGAAGAAATTCTGCAAGTAATCACTGAGAATTTCATGGAGATGTTACTAGACATGGCTAACCAAAATGTACAAGAGGCACCCAAGAAATTTCAAGACACCAAAAATGAATAATATGAGTAGACACAGAAACAAATAAATGAGCTCATAGGAGCCCTAAATAAACACCAAAGTGAAATAGAGAACACTAGAAATAGGGAAATAAATGAATTAAAAGCAAAAATAGGTAATATCAAAGAGGGAGTGACCCATGATATGGAAAATCTCAGAAAAAAGAATGAAACAGAAATACAAAACAAAATGGAAGACAACTTCATCAGACAAGAACAAGTATAAGGCAGAATATCAGAACTTGAAGATAAAATGGAAATTAAAGGAGAAACTGAAGAGCTATTAGTCAAACAACTCAAGACCTGTGAAAGGGATATGCAAGAACTCACTGACTCCATCAAAAGACCAAATCTGAGAATCATGAGTACTGAAGAAGGAGAAAAGGTGCAAGCAAAAGGGATTCATAATATAGTTAACAAAATAATAACAGAAAACTTCCCAAACCTAAAGAAAGCTATGCCCATTCAGGTACAGAAAGCTTCCAAGACACCAAGCAGATTGGACCAAATAGAACTACCTCACAACATATTATCATTAAAACAACAAGCACAGAGAAAAGAGAAAGAATATTGAAGGCTGTAAGAGAGAAAAACCAAATAATACACATAGGTAAATCCATCAAAATCACAGCAGATTTCTCAACAGAAGCTTTAAGAGCAAGAAGAGCATGGAATGAGGTATTCCAGGCACTAAATGAAAACAACTTCAACCCTAGGATACTCTTACTCAGCAAAACTATCATTCAAAATAGATGGAGCAATAAAAGTTTTCCATGATAAGGAGAAACTAAAACAATTTGTGACCACCAAGCCATCACTACAAAAGATTCTTCAAGGAATTCTTCACACAGAAATTGAAAGCAAATAAAACCATGAGTGGACAGGTAACACCAAACTTCAGGAGAAGAGACAAGGAATCAGAGAATAACAATTGAGCTGCACACAATCAAACCCTCACACAACAAAAACAATTAAATGGCAGGAATCACCACATACTTATCAATATTAACACTGAATGTTAATGAACTTAACTCCCCCACCAAAAGACACTGTCTGGAAAACTGAATTAAAAAGGAAGATACAACAATCTGTTGTTTATAGGAGACACATCTCATTGACAGAAACAAGCACTGGCATAGGGTGAAAGTCTGAAAAAGATTTACCAAGCCAATGGTTCCCCAAAACAGGCAGAAGTAGCAAGACTTATCTCAGACAAAGTAGACTTCAAAGTTACATTGATCAAATGAAATAAAGAAGGACAATCAATACTAATAAAAGGGGAAATTCACCAAAAGGAAATAACAATTATCAATCTATATGCACCCAACTCAATGCACCCAATTTCATCAAACATACTCTGAAGGACCTAAAAGCACATATAGACTCCAACACAGTGGTAGTGGGAGACCTTAATACCCCCTTATCACTAATAGATAAGTAATCCAAACAAAAATTCAACAAAAAAAATTCTAGAACTAAATCACACCATAGATAAAATGGACTTAGCAGATGTCTACAGAATATTTCATCCAACTTCTGTACAATATCCAATCATATCAGCTGCCCATGGAACTTTCTACAAAACTGATCCTATCTTAGGGCACAAAGCAAGCCTCAGAAAATATAAGAAAATAGAAATATTCTCATGTATCTTATCTGGTCACAATGCATTAAAACTAGAAGTCAACAACAAAAACTAGAGAAGAAAACATGCAAACAATTGGAAGCTGAACAACATATTGCTCAATGATCAGTGAGTCATTGATGAAATAAAATAGGAAATTAAAATGTTCCTGGAAGTTAATGAAAATGAAAACACAACCTACTCGAACCTATGGGACATAGCAAAGGCAGTCCTAAGAGGAAAGTTTATAGCCATGAGTGCATATATTAAAAGGACAGAAAGATCTCAAATCAATGACTTAATGCTATATCTCAAACTCATAGGAGAACAAGAACAAGCAAAACCCAAAACAAGCAGAAGAAGAGAAATAATAAAAATAAGGGCTGAAATTAACAAAATAGAAACAAAATAAAACCATACAAAGAATCAATGAAACAAAAAACTGGCTTTTTGAAAAAATAAACAAGATTCACAGACTCCTGAAAACCTGACTAAAATGAGGAGAGAAAAAACCCAAATCAGTAAAATCAGAACTGCAAAAATGGGAGATAAAAACAAACACCATGGAAATCTAGGGAATTATCAGAGGCTACTTGGAGAACCCATATTCCAATAAATTTGAAATTCTTGAAGAAATGGACAAATTTCTAGATACTTATGACAACCAAATTTGACCAAGAGGATATTAATCACTTGAACAGATTTATAACAGAAAATGAAATTGAAGTAGCAGTAGTCTCCCAAAAAACAAAAGTCCAGGATCTGTTGGATTCTCAGCTGAATTCTATCAGTCCTTAAAAGAAGAACTAATACCAACTCTCTGTAAGCTTTTCCATAAAATAGAAAGGAAAGGAACACTGCTTAACTCATTTTATGAAGCCAGTATTACACTCATCACCAAACCAGACAAAGACACATCCAAAAAGTAGAACTATAGGCCAATCTCTGTAACGAATATTGATGCAAAAATCATCAACAAAATAATGGCAAGCCGAATCCAACACCATATTAGAAAGATCATTCACCATGACCAAGTCAGTTTCATCCCAGGGATGCAGAGATGGTTCAACGTACACAAATCTATAAATATAATAAAGCATATTGATAGAAACAAAGACAAAAACCACTTGATCATCTCAATAGGCACAGAAAAAGCCTTTGGTAAGATTCAAAACCACTTCATGATAAAAGCTCTAAGAAAACTAGGAATAGAAGGAATGTGTCTCAACATTATAAAGGCTATATATGACAAACCTGTAGCCAACATCATACATAATGGAGAAAAACTGAAACCATTTCCCCTAAATTCAGGAAGGAGACAAGGATGTCCATTCTCCCCACTCCTATTCAACATAGTCCTAGAATTCTTGGCCAAAGCAGTTAGGCAGGAAGAAGAAATGAAAGGAATACAAATAGGAAAAGAAGACTGTCAAAATATCCCTATTTGCATATGCCATGATCCTATACCTTAAAAACCCAAGAAACTCTACCCCAAAACTCCTAAACACCATAAAGAGCTGCAGCAAGCTGGCAGGATTCAAAATCAACTTACAAAAATGATTAGCTTTTCTATACACAAAAAGCAAACAGAGAAAGAATGTATGGAAGCAATTCCATTTACAATATCCTCAAAAAATATATAGGAGTAAACTTAACAAAGGATGTGAATTGATCTCTTCAAGGAGAACTATAAACCCCTGATGAAAGAGATTGAGGAAGGCTACAGAAGGTGGAGTGATCTCCTGTACACATGGATTGGTAGAATAAACATAGTAAAAATGGCTATACTACCAAAAGCAATCTACATGTTTAAATGCAATTCCCATTAAAATCCCAATGACATTCATTACAGAGATTGAAAATCTACCTTAAAATTCATTTGGAAACACAAGAGATTGTGAATAGCTAAGGCAATACTCAGCAAAAAGAGCAATGCTGGAGGTATCACAGTACCTAACAACAAAATATACTACAGAGCAATAGCAATAAAAACTGCATGGTACTAGCACAAAAGCAGATATGAAGACTAGTGGAACAAAATAGAGTGCCCAGATATGAATCCACACAGTATGCCCACCCTAGTTTTGATAAAGGCACTAAAGACATACAATGGAGAAAAGACAGCCTCTTCAACAAATGTTGCTGGGAAAAGGGGTTATCTTCCTGCAAAAAAATGAAAATAGACCCATATATATCACCTGTATTACTATGAATTCAAAATGGATCAAGGACCTTAATATCAGACCCAAAACTCTGAAGGTAGTACAGGAAATACTCTGGAAGCAATAGGTATAGGCAAGGACTTCCTCAATACAATCCAGAAGCCCAGCAACTAAGAGAAAGGATGGACAAATGGGACTATATAAAATTAAAAAGCTTCTTCACAACAAAAGAAAAGGTCTCTAAACTGAAGAGATCACCCACAGAGTGGGAAAAAAATATTTGCCAGTATACATCAGACAAAGAACCAGAATATACAGGGAGCTCAAAAAACTTAACTCTCTCCAAATCAATGAACCAATAAAGAAATGGGTAACTGAACTAAACACAACTTTTTCAAAAGAAGAAATTCAAATAGCCAAAAAACACATGAAAAAATGCACACTATCCCTGGCCATAAAGGAAATGCAAATCAAAACCAAACTAAGATTCCACCTCACCCCTGTTACAATAGCTATCATCAAAAACACCACCACCAACAGGTGTTGGCAAGGATATGGGGAAAAAGAAACCCTCATACACTGCTAGTGGGAATGCAAGCTAGTGCAACCACTCTGGAAAACAATATGGCAGCTTGATAAAAAACTAAACGTAGACCTGTCATATGATCCAGCAATTGCACTCGTATGGATATACCCAAAGGAATGTGACTCAGGTTACTCCAGCAGCTCCTGCACACTCATGTTTAAGGCAAACCTATTCAAATAGCTCAGTCATGGAAACAGCCAATATGCCCCCTACTGATGAATGGATCAAGAAAATGTGGTATTTATACACAACGGAATTTTACTCAGCCATGAAGAAGAATGAAATCTTTTAATTTGCAGGTAAATGGATGGAACTGGAGAACATCATTCTGAGTAAGGTTAGCCAGGCTCAGAAGACCAAATATTGTGTGTTCTCCCTCATATGTGGACTTCAGATCTAGGGCAAAGGCAGTTATGTTGTTGGACTTGGATCACACGCTAAGGGGAGAGCACATAAAGGAGTAATGGGGATTGGTGGGAAACCCAAAACTTGAAAGTGTTTGAAGTCTCCACTGCAGAGGAGCTAATACAGTAACCTTAAAGCAACAAAGGTCAATATGGTAAGGTAACTGGGAAGTAGTGCAGAGGTCAGGTAGAGATGAATCAGTACTGGTTGTAGTACACTTGTGCATGGGAGCAATTTTAGGAATCTCTCTGTATAGCTATCTTTATCTCAACTAGCAAAAACACTTTGTCTTTCTTATTATTGCTTATTTCTTCAACAAAATTGGAGAAAAGGGCAGAACAGGTTCAGCCTGGAAGTGAGGAGGGTGGAGGGGAAAGGTAGGAGGTGAGGTGCAGGGCGGGGGGTGGGAAATGACCCAAACAATGTGTGTACATATAAATATATGAATATATAGAAAAAGTGAAAACCTGAAATTGAAAATATAAAAAAAAAGTTTCAACAAGGCTACAAGTCATTGTAGATGCACAAATGCTTATGCACTATGCATTGAGAATAAATTTTACCTATTTAGATTACAAGGAATAAAACATGCAGTATAGGATGAATACTGAACAGAAAGAAGACTTGGACTCACATATTCTGTCATGTTGTTATTTTCAAGGATTTTAATGCACAGCACTTCTTGGGTAGCAACATTAGGTATTTATGTCAAAACAAAACAGGAATTAATTTTTTTTATTTCTTAATATGCTATTACACATTTTCTAGGAAAATATATGTTTCAACTAAAAAATATTAAATTTAAATATTTACTTCAAATTCAAAGTACTTTTGAGTTTATGTATAATAAACTTTAGCTTAATTTTGATGACATTGTGCAAATAGTGTATTTTGATAACTTAGTAACTTCAGATGGACTTCTCTCCTTGTTCATATTTTCAACATTACTGCTGTGAGGAATAATACCAAGGGAAAAAGAATATGAATATCAGAGAGGGAAATGATGTAACGGAGCTCTCTGACACAAATTAAAGGTATATGAAGAAAAAGTATGCAAGATATTTTTGGAAATTTATATAAAAATTATAATTTGGGAGCCAAGAAAATGTATTCAGGGATGAATTAGCACTCTAAATGTGTCAAATAACTAGAATAATCAGGATAATGGTGTTTCAATAATTCAGAGCTTTTGAAAAGAAAAATTTTCATTTGGAACAATTATATCACTTTTTCTTTGTTACTATTTTAAACATTAAAATTGTCATCCTTAATGAAATATCATTTTATACAACAGAATCTGTCCAAAATGAAATTGTTATTATTTTAAACTGATTTTAATACACAAGTCACTCAAAATATTGGGAAAGAAAAATTAGCTTTTCAGAAAATTACTGTGTTTTTCTCTTTGGACATGCCTTTCATCATATAAAGTTTCCATCCAACTCTTTCATCATGTAAAATTTTGCAACAACTGGTTCATGACGTGTCAAATTTATTAAAAAGTGTGTATATTTCTTCTAAACCTGTAAACAACTATTTTTGATCTAACTATTTACAGGTATAATCTGTAGAACACTTTAAGCATGTTAGTTGAAGTAATTGTGTAATTTCCAAATGTTTACTATTTTGTTTAGGAGCAAATTTGGTCGTCTGAGTGATCATGTCTTTAAAAAGAACATAGCTTTCTCATTTGTAATTATTTTCTGCCAAATCCTACAACCTCATATTCAGTAAGGATATGAATATGAAAAGTATGGCAGACTCACTCATGACAGAATTTCTGGAATACTAACATGGTTAAGGAGAAGACTCTAAAACTCTCCACTTTCTGCTGTCAAGCTCTGCAGAAAAATATTTCTCTTTAGAATAATAGCTACGACAGTACTATGTAATAAATAACAGAACAATTATAGAAGCCTTACATTTCTTGTCTCCCCAGGCAGACATATTTTCTTCTCTTCTAAGCTTCTGCCTATGTGCCTCTTTTCTTTTTTATTCCTATCCTTGGACCTGAATCTTGAGCAATTCTCTGTTTAACTCTTGTCTCAAGCTACTTCATTCATTCACTTCTTTTCTAGTTTTCTGTCTTTCTAGTACCATAATAATCAACATATTCCATAAAAAAGAGTATGGATAAAAAACCATATTTTTTTCTTCTTTTTTGTGGTAATAGGAACTGAACTCGTTCCTATACCACTTAAGCCATGCACCTATCCCTTTGTGATTTAGTTTATTTTACTGGTAGGGTCATGTACTTACCTTGGTTGGCCTGTGATCATGATCATCTTACCTCTACCTCCAGAGTAGCCAGCACCACAAGCATTTGCCATCATGCCTGCCTTATCTTTGAGATAGGGTCTCACTAACTTTTGCTCTACGTTGATTTGAATACCAATCTCCCTGTGTCTTCCTCCTTAGTTCGTGGGATTCCAGGTGTATACCACCATACCTATCCCCCTACACACACATTTTCTTTTTTGGTAGGTCTGGGGCTTGAAGTCAGGCCTTCATACTTGCAAAGCATAAGCTCTACCACTTGAGCCATATCTCCAGTACACACATTTCAGTTAGAGCCAATTTTATCCTTATTTTTCAACTTCAAAATAATAACAGATTACTCTATTATACTTTTTCACTATCAATGTAGATTTGGATTTGTAAATCTTAATTGACTGAAAATTTAAGCCTTTAAAATTAATTTGGTTATATGATAGAAGTACATAAAATCATATAAAACAAAGAACAAATGGATATTTGGTTCTGATTTTGATATTTCTTTTATTGTTTTGCTGGGGGTACATTGTGGCATTTACAAAATTCTTACAATATATCAAATATATCATTCTTGAATTCACTCCCTCCACCATTCTCCTTTATCCTCCCCTTCCGCCACTCATGGAGTAGTTTAAACAGGTATCATTTTTCTATTTACATACATATGTGTGCAGTATTTGGACAGTGCACATTACCACACCCTTTCCTCAACTACTCCCCCACTTCCCACTCATACCACCCCCTAATACAGGACATTTTCTGCCCTCTGTTCTCTGATTTTCTAAAAGAAAAAAAATGACATTTTTGTTTGTTTAAGATAGCTGAACAGGGAGTTTCCTTGTGACATTCTATGTATATATGTATTATAACCCAAATTGGTTCCTCTCCTCCATTTTTCTCCTTTCTACCTTAGTCCCCTCCTTATGGTGGTTTCAAAGGGTTTAAAAATTCTGTACTCATTCTTGTGTAGAGAGCTTACCAAGCATGATCACCTTCTTAACTTCCTTTTTTAACCTTCCCTCTCATATGTGTCCTCCTCTCAGATTGACCTGTTTTGCATAATATTTCTGTATGTGTAGTGTGGGTCTATCCTCCACACATGAGAGAAAACATGGGACTTTTGTCCTTCTGAACCTGGCTAATTTCACTGAAGCTGATGGTCTCCAGTTCCATCTATTTACCTGCATACAAAAACATTTCAATCTTCTTTGTAGCTGAATAAAATTATTTTTATTCACACATTAATTTTATAAAATGAGGGGCTCTATTTCTTCTGGATTATCTCTTGCCAGCTTTTCATCACTGACACCCTTCTAAGTTTTTCTCTGTATTTCAGGGAAACATCTTCCCTGTATGTTCCAGTATACAATTTTCCAACACAAGGATTCCATGTAAGGTGGAAACAAAGAGACAGGACATAGTTTGCATGAGTAGCTACAGCCAGACTCAGGCAGCAAGAAAACTCCTCTAACCTGGGTATAAGTGGCTCACACCTGTAGTCCTAGCTACTCAGGAGACAGAGATCAGAAGGATCAGTTCAAAACCAGCCCTGGGAAATAGTTCTTGAGACCTTATATAAAAAAAAACAAAACCCATCACAGAAAGGATTGATGGAGTGGCTCAAAGTGAAGGCCCTGAGTTTATGTCCCATCATCGAAAAAAAAAAAAAAAGAAAACTCCTCTAAATGCTATACTTTTTCCTGAATATGCATATGCAAATACTTTCCAATATATATGGATATCTTCAACTGTCTATTCTTTTATTGTAAAATGCTTTTCATTGGACATTTATTCCTGTTGGAGATTGAATGCACGATGTAAAATGACCAAGTTACTAGTCTCCAGAGCTGCCCGTCATGGAAGTGGTGTGGACATGTGTAATAGTAACACAAAGTAGGTGAGGCTTAAGCCAGTCCTAAAAAAAAATGTGCAAGTAAGTAGATTAGATTTTTCCGATAACTGTGTTTCCTATTTTGAGTCTTTTCTCTCAGTCCACATCCATAGCACTGTAAGAAGATCACTATGACAAGCAGACATTGGAAAAATCAATTATTTTTATGGTTTGAATGTGATTCTAGATATTAAAGTGGAACATGTGAAACCAGTTACTTAGATAATTAGAACTTTACCCATTTGTGGCTCTGAAAGAGTCACAGAATGAAAAGCTGTCAGTGAGAATAACTTGAAGCAATGAGTAGAGCTTTAGATTTTATCTGGAAGGGTATATAAAAGAGGCACAGAATAATGCTGATTTTAATAGTTTTGCTGAGCTTTGATTAGCAAACATATATAAGTGTATATACATGTTTATATAATCATACCATGATCAAGAAAGTTAACACAACTTTCACCCTACAACATTTCCATAATGGTTTTAAGAAATCTCTTTTTCATCCCTCCCCACAACCCCACTCCGGACTAAAACTATAGATTAGTATTCATTTTCAAGCTTCTTGTAAGCATTGGAAACTAGACTCACATATTTATTCATAATTTTGTTTGCCCTTTTATTCACTCATAATAATTATTTTTGGCATGTGTTTCAAGAACTAATTTCCTTTTTATGAGTAGCATCTCTTGTTTGTATATACCACTACTTTTTATTCTTTCACTAATCAATGCATATTGTTTCTAGATTTTTCTGTTACAAATAAAATGGTTATGATCATTCACATGTTAAACTTTGTGTTAATATCAAATATATTTTTCTTTGAGTAAAATAAATTTTTCTTTCCTTGAAATTGAAAGACTGGGTCATAAGTGTTTGTTTAACCAACATTTTGATGTTGCCCAACTTCTTTCTTTTTTTTTTCTTTTCTTCTCTTAATTCCTTTTCTTTTCTTTTTGATGGTGCTGGGGTTTGAACTCAAGGTCTTGCACTTCCTAGGCAGCCAACTCTTTACTAATGTGATTATGTCATTTGTATTCAAATTTTCATCAGCAATGTGAGAAAATTCTACTTTAACAACATCTTTGTCAGTGATAGATATGTTTCAATCATTCTAATTTTTGCTGTTCTATCAGGTGTGTAGTGGACACTCAAGTGGTTTTAACTCAAATTTCTCCAATAAAAAATGTTTCACATCTTTTAATGTGTTTGTCTGCACCAAAACATGTTTTTAGATAAAGGTCTATTCATATCTGAGGAGTATGATTTCTGACAAAACTCTGATTTTCCAAGCAATTACAAAGATTTAAATGACAGGTCTCATGAGGAAGAACTACCCTATACACACAGATGTTGGCCCACAGCCAATGTGTTGTATTATTTTAATGGAGTTGCAACCTGTACTTAAGGATTCAAGGACCAGTATTCAGACCTGTTAAATGCATCTCTGCATTCTTACCTATGTACCTTTGCAATCAATTCCTTGATATGAGGTCTTTCTATACAATAATCAATGAATGAAATAATAGATAAGCTGAACCTCATCAAGATTATGAGTATTTACAACTCAAAAACAATGAAATAGACAAACAGCTCACTCTATGAGATGGAGAAAGGGCTCGAAAGAGACATTTCTACAGACAAGCATACAAATGACCAACAGTACATGTGAAGAAGCTCAAAATCAGTAGTCAATAGGGAGAAATCAAAACAGACTCTCAAGCAGTTGTCTTCAAACCACGAGGATGGTTATAATAAAAATAATGGGAAGTGGCAAGTATTCATGGGATGTGGAGAAATTTAAACCCTTCTGCATTGCTGCTGGGAATATAAAATGGCACAGCTGCTGTAGCAAAGCATTGGTGGTTCTTCAAAAAGACCACCAAAAACTAACCAATTATAGCATTGAAAAAATAATGAGATACAAGAACACATCTATTAGCAAGGACAAAATCCAGAACACTGTCAGCAAATTGTGGAACCACAGGATGCTCATTCATGGCTAGGGGGAATGCCAAATAATACAGCCACTTTGGAAAACAACTTTGTGATTTCCTTTTAAATATGCTTTAACTGCATTATCCAGCAATCATGCTCCTCTTACCACAAAGAAGTTAAATTCTGTGACCCCACAAAAAGTGCAGTGGGATGTTTGTAGTAATTATATTCATAATTTTCAAGACTTGAAGCAATAAAAATGTGTTATAATAGGTGAACAGATACACAATGGCATATCCAGAAAATGAACCATTAGTCATTACCAAAAGAAATGGTGCTTCAAGTCATGAAAAGACATGGACAAAATTTAAAGACAATATTACAAAGTGATATATGCCATTCATAAAGTGCTACATACTGTGTGAATCTACCTACATTCTGGAAAAGACCAAACTACAAGGATGATAAAAAGATCACAGCAGTTACCAGGGGCTTAGGGTTGTGAGGGATGAATAGATGGAGCACAGAAGATTTTTAAGGCAGTGAAACTACTCTGTGTGATAGTATAATGATGAATACATGATATTAAATCTTCTTCCAACCCACAGAGTGGAGAACACCCAGAGTGAAGCCTAATGCAAACTGTGGACTTTGGGTGATAATGATGTGTCTAGCAGGATCATTTTTTGTAACAAATGTACCAGTGTGATAAAGGATGCTGATAACAGAGGAAGCTATTAATGTATAGAGACAAGGGCTGTGTGAGATATCTCTGTACCTTTTGCTCAATATTTGTGGGCAAGTAGAAGTCTTTTCAACACCCATTAAAAGTAGCATTTCCACTTATTATCTCTCTTGGACATATAACCCAAATAAATTAAAACTGATACAAGAAAAAGAAATTTGCCTATATTTTCAACATATTACTTTTTCTTCAGAGCAATCAAAAGTTGGGAAATGTTCAAATGTCTGTAAGTGAATTAATTGATCAACAAATTATGATATATATACTTTCCATAGACTCTTATCAGCTGTATAAACTAATGAAGAACTGATACATAACACAACCTGTATGAATCTCAATGTTACATAAAGGAAATAAGACAAAAGGCCATTTATCATATGGTGTCAATAATTTAGTCAGAATGGAGAAACTCATAGACTCTGAATTCAGACTGGTTGTTTACTAGTCTGAGAAGGGAACCAATGGGAAGCAATTGAAATTAGTATATTTTTCCTATTGGACAATGAAAATATTTGGGTGGTAGTGTACAACTATTTCTTAAGAAAATATAATTTCTAAAGATAGTCACAAAGATTTTACCCTTTTGTATTCAAACAACTCGCATTTTCAGATTTTGAGTTGGGTTTATGATTCATTTGGTATTAACTATTTTATGGAATGCAAAATATGGGTCAAATTTCATAATTTTTTCACGTAGACATTGTGATGGTTCAGATGCCTAATTAAGAAACTACCTTGGGGAGCTAGTAGTAAACTTAACAAAGAATGTGAATGACCTCTACAAGGAGAACTATAAACCCCTGAAGAAAGAGATCGAGGAAGGCTACAGAAGGTGGAGAGATCTCCCATGCTCATGGATTGGCAGAATCGGCATAGTAAACATGGCTATACTACCAAAAGCAATATATATGTTTAATGAAATTCCCATCAAAACCCCAATGACATTCATCACAGAGATTGAAAAGTCTACCCTAAAGTTCCTTTGGAAATACAAGAGACTGTGAATACCCAAGGCAATACTCAGATAAAAGAGCAATGCTGGAGGTATCACAATACCTGACTTCAAACTATATTACAAAGCAATAGCAATAAAAACAAGATGGTACTGGCACAAAAACAGACATGAAGACCAGTGGAAAAAGATAGAGGACCCGAATATGAATCCATACAGCTATGCCCACCTTATTTTATACAAAGGCACCAAAACATACCATGCAGAAAGTACAGCCTCTTCAACAGCTGTTGCTGGGAAAAGTGGTTATCTGCCTGCAGAAAACTGGAACTAGATCCCTGCCTGTCACCCTGTACCAGTATCAACTCAAAGTGGTTTAGGACCTTAATATTAGACCTGAAACCTTGCAATTAGTACAGGAAAGAGCATGGAATACCCTGGAAACAATAGGCATAGGCAAGCACTTCCTTAATAGAACTCCAGCAGCCCAGAAACTAAGAGGAAAGATGGACAAATGGGACTACATGAAATTAAAAAGTTCTGCACAACAAAAGAAATGCTCTCTAAGTTGAAGAGAGCACCCACAGATTGGGAGAAAATATTTGCTATCTATACATCAGACGAAGGACTAATAACCAGAATATACAGGGAGCCCAAAAAACTAAACTCCTCCAAAATTAATGTACTAATAAAGAAGTGGGCAACTGAACTAAACAGATTTTTTTCTTTTTTTTTTTATTGTTTTATTATTCATATGTGCATACAACGCTTGGGTCATTTCTCCCCCCTGCCCCCACCCCCTGCCTTACCACCCACTCCGCCCCCTCCCTCTCCCCCCTCCCCCTCAATACCCAGCAGAAACTATTTTGTCCTTATCTCTAATTTTGTTGAAGAGAGAGTATAAGCAATAATAGGAAGGAACAAGGGTTTTTGCTAGTTGAGATAAGGATAGCTATACAGGAAGTTGACTCACATTAATTTCCTGTGCATGTGTGTTACCTTCTAGGTTAATTCTTTTTGATCTCACCTTTTCTCTAGTTCCTGGTCCCCTTCTCCTATTGGCCTCAGTTGCTTTTAAGGTATCTGCTTTAGTTTCTCTGCGTTAAGGGCAACAAATGCTAGCTAATTTTTTAGGTGTCTTACCTATCCTCACTCCTCCCTTGTGTGCTAAAGCTTTTATCATGTGCTCAAAGTCCAATCTCCTTGTTGTGTTTGCCCTTGATCTAATGTCTACATATGAGGGAGAACATACGATTTTTGGTCTTTTGGGCCAGGCTAACCTCACTCAGAATGATGTTCTCCAACTCCATCCATTTACCAGCGAATGATAACATTTCGTTCTTCTTCATGGCTGCTTAAAATTCCATTGTGTATAAATATCACATTTTCTTAATCCATTCGTCAGTGGTGGGGCATCTAAACAGAACTTTTTCAAAGGAAGAAGTCCAAATGGTGAAAAAACACACGAAAAAATGCTCACCATTCCTGGCCATAAAAGAAATGCAAATCAAAATCACACTGAGATTCCACCGCACTCCTGTTAGAAAGGCCATCATCAAGAACAGCAACAATAACAAATATGGGTGAGGATGCAGGGAAAAAGGATCCATTACATACTGCTGGTGGAAATGTAAGCTAGTTTAACCACTTTGGAAAACAATATGGAGGCTTCTTAAAAAACTAAACATAGATCTGCCATATAATCCAGTAATACCATTCTTAGGGATATTCACAAAGGAATAAGATTATTACAAAGGTTTCTGCATGCCCATGTTTATTGTAGCACTATTCACAATAGCCAAGCTATGGAAACAGCCAAGATGCTCCACCAATGAATGTATTAAGAAAATGTGATATTTATACACAATGGACTTTTACTCAGCCACAAAGAAGAATGAAATTGCATCATTTGCAAGTAAATGGATGGAACAGGAGAACATCATCTTAAGTGAAATTAACCAGGCTCAGAAGGCCAAAAATACATGTTCTCCTTCATATACAGATTATAGATGTAAAACAAATGAAGTAATATTATTGAACATGGGTCACACATTAAGGGGAGACCACACACAGGAGGAACAGGGAAAGAGAAGGAAACTTAAAACTTGAATGTAGTTGATGTACTTCGTGTAGAGGAATGAATACAGTAATCTTAAATTGGCAGAGGCCACTATGGGAAGGGGACCAAGAAGTAGTGAAGAGGTCTGGCAGAGATGAACTAATGTGTGTTGAAATACACAAGTGGATGGAAGAAATGCTAGGAATCTTTCTATATAGTTATCTTTACCTCAAACCAGTAAATATGCTATGTCTTTCTTATTAACTCTTATGTTTTCTCGTCAACAAAATCAGAGAATAAGAGAGAGGAATAGGTTCTGCCCAGAAGTGGGAAGGGGAGAGGGAGGGAGAGAAAGAAGGAGGGGGTTGTGACCCAAAGAATGTATACACATGTAAGTAAATATAAAAATAATAAAATAAAAGAATGAAAGAAAGAAAAAGAAGCTATCCTATTCCTCTGAATTGTCATCGCATCTTAGTAAAATGTCTTTGGTTCTTATACAAGTTGGTCTATTTACAGTTTTCAAATGAATAGGTCTTTTAAATCTTTCACAAGTTTAGGCATTCATTATTTTACTTGGTGTATTATGAATTTGTTGGATATCTACAAATATAGATTTCTCACTTTTATATTGGTTGTGTACCTTTCAACCAATAATCTTGCTAATCTTATTTATTACCCATAGTTCTTTTGTAAATTTCTTCAGTTTTTCTACCATGACAACATGTTAACTTCAAATAAAAGACAGTTGCTTTCCAATCTGGATGCCTTTTATTTCTTTCAATTGCCTGATTTCACTGGCTAGAATCTGCTGCAGAAGTGATGAACATAGGGGTACCTTTGCTTCGTTCCAGATGTTAGAGATAAAGTTTTCAGTATTTTAACATTAGATAGAGTGTTATCTGTGTGATATTTGGCAAATAGTCTTTGGAAGATTGAGGAAGTTTTTTTGCTGGCTGAGAAGTGTTTATTTCTATTTTAAATTGAAATGGATGTTAGAATTTTTTCTGTACCCAATTCAGATAATGTTATAATTTCCTTTTTAATATTGTGAAAATTGTTAGTAAATTAAAATAACTTTATATTTATAGGATAAATTTTACTTGGCCCTTATACATAATTATATTTATGTGTGTGTTGAAGTTTGTTTGTTAACGGTTTGTATGTTTTGAATTTTTGCATTGATGTTAATGAGAAACGTTATCTTTTACTTTTAGTTTTGTTTATAGGGTATTTTGTTGGAATTTTGTTGCTATTTACTCTTAATTTTGAAAAGTCCTAGTGCTTGGCTCTCCCTAGCTATTTGACATAATTTTCTGAAATTTCCAAATGAGTCCTGTTTTAAACATTGTCACAAATAGGCTTGTCCTCTGAGCCTGCAGATTGATATCGCATTTCCAACTTCCACCATATTTTAAAAATCATTTCATTGTTTATATTTTCCTTTCTATATCTTCATTCTGGAAAGAACAAAAGACTTTATCTAAGCCTTCTTTTTATTTGCAAATGACACTCATTGCTTATTATTGGTCCTTTTAAAATATTACATGGAAACACTAGGTCCTTTTCTAAGATTTATAACTGAAGTATACAATGGCTCATGATTGGAGTTCCTAATCATATTTTTAGATTCTTGTGTTATTTCTATTTTGCTAATATTCTCTGGTCTAAGTTGATGTTACACATGGAAGAGAAAAGTAATATATAATATATAGCTGGCAAAGATCTATTTGGCAGTATTTTTTGGTTTACTTCCCCATTTTAACATTAGCTTGCTTTATATTTTAAGGGGCACAGCATATACCACCAGCAGGTTCACTCATGGGGAGAAATTATTTTTATTTAATGGTGATTTCTATGTACTGGTCTTTCCAGGCAGCAAATTGGAAACTGGCCTTTAGAACATATTAGGATGCTACAGCTATAAGGATTAATGCATCAACTTAAGTAGCAAGAAGCAAGGGTAAAGGATAGTTGGGTCAGAGTTTAAGATAGATGTAAGGAATATATTTTTTGAATTTAATAATAATCAACACTGACCTCTCTTTCATTCTGTCTCTCTGCTTTACCCTCCCTTCATTTCTCTTGCCTCTCATTTAACCTTTTTCTCTAACAATGTGCGTAGGCAGAACAGAGTGGAGGCTCAACAGATAAAGGATGCTTGGAACAATCTCATATTCCAGTATTATTGACCTCAAATGTATTTTTCCCATAACCTGTTGAGTGATCATGGGTTTTCTTTATGAATCTAGTGCATAGGATGCACAGATCATTCAAAATAGATGTCTCCAGTGGTTAGTCAGTTTACAACATATGAATATCCTTTGACTCATGGAAGTCATGAATTTTAATTTCTGTTTTTCCCCTTTCTTATTTTCTTTTTTGGTGGTGCTGGGATTTGAACACAAGCCCTCACACATGATAAGCAAGTGTTTTACCACTGAGAACCACCCAGGTCCATTTATTCTTTTTATTATTGCCATCTGTGTTCAGCACTTATGTTCTTTAAGCTTTAGGTTTAACTTGCATTTCAAGCTACATGCTTCTCTACTTTGTTTTAGCTATCCTTATTTATTTGTTTCTCATATTTTCCTATACCACACTCAAGTGTCCGTTAATAATATGTTTAGAATAAGAGAGGATAAATAAACTGGCCATTGGTTCCTATCTTCCAACATTTTGAGGATTGCAAGGCCTGAATGAATACCAAAATGGCAAAAAGTTATAAGGGGGTAAAGTTTTTCATTGACTGATTGCTTGGAATCTTAGAAACTGCAGTCACAGAAGAATTCCCATCTGACTGGACTCAGAATAGTGGTCAGAACTGTGTAAGAGAGCAGGTTTGTTGTGTTCAACATGAACTGCTTCTCTGGAAAACTATTGTGATTGTCAAGTCAACTGCATTGACATAGTACATATTTATTTTCTTGAGGTTTCCGGCAACTATTTTCCTTGTGGTGTTTGTGAGTGCTCATTTGTTATCTATATTTTATTTACTGGGGACTGATTTTATGTATTCTATGGTAAAACTTGAAATCATGCTAGAAATGACATCAACACAGGAAAGTGAGAGAATACTGTTATTTTTAAAATACTTTTTATAAACCATTTAAAATGAAAATTCATATTAATTTTGGGTCCTTGTTACAATACTTTCTTTTGGATCAGATCACACAGAAGATATGGTTTAGTTAGTATATTTTAATTTATGATCATGGGATCATAGATTTGTTGGGAAAGTTAATAGTAAATGAAATGAGAATGTATGAGCTTTATTCTTTATTTCTTATAAAATAAACAAGCAATAACTGAGAGTTGGTTTGGAGTTTGAACCTCTGAGTCCTGGATTTGAACTCTGTATCTGTAAAGAAACAAAAACCATGGAGAAATTACAGAGTTTCGGGCTTCATGGGATGGAAACATTGTATGCACAGGTATTTAAACGAGTCTTAGGAGTGGGTAGCATTAGAAAAGTACTTGAGTAGTAAAAGAAGTTAAAAAGGAGTTATCTTCCATTTGTGCTGTAGTGGGATTTGTTGTAGTTTCCCCACATGATCTCATCCCACCCCATTCTGTTTAATGGCTGCCTTTCAAAGTTGTGCTTTCCAACAGATGGAAGACAGGTATTATCCCTCCAGTAGCAGTTTTTCTGTTTTAATTGTTTAATAATAACAACATATTGGGCCAATTCTAAAAGATAAAGACAAGCCTAAAACAGCAAACACAGCCACATTTTCAAGAGACATGAAGCTCATTTTATTAAAAGGTTCTGTACATTCCCTAGGGCCACACAACAAGGAATTACTGTTGTGGTACACCTTTTTTCTCCCTAGCCAAATTATTTTTGCTATTTAAGAAACTTGCACAATGTTGCTTAAAACACATACTCAGCAGCCTGATCATGACAGGAGTTTTCTTCAGTGCTTCCAACATCTTTGATAAAGTTAGAATTGTCAAATGTATAGGTTGACAACAAAGTGTAAGAATACAGCATACATCAATAAATATCACTCTGTCTTACCAATTGGCAAAAAGTTTTGTTAGTATTATACCTTCATAAAAATGTGCTCATTAGAAAGCCAAATGAGATCATTATTAGAATGAACACTTAATCGTTTCTTTCACTTGTGAAACTATTCAGAACGCTTATATATTTAAGTCTTAGAGTGAGGAGGGTTCTTTATCCACTATAAATGTACACGTGTCCAGACTTTCCTGGAAGAGGTGATGGAGGTTATATTAATGGAGGGAAATAAACTGGAGCATATGTTCATAATGAAACATGTTTAAATGGGGCCCTTTGGCGTTATTTCTTAATCATAATATGGACTAGTCAATTCGAATTGTGTTGTTGAGCGGTCTGCTTATATATCCAAAAAATACAAAAATAAAAAGTAGCTTATATTTCCACATGGATAGAAAACTATTTCTTCTACTTAGAATTTTTTTTACTAGTTTTTCAAAGAGGAGTATGTTCAAATAATTGCTTTTGTGCATTAGAGAATTTCATTTGAACCAAATTCTACTGCAATCAAGAAGATTGTCTTAGGTATATAAACCTGCTTTTAAAATGAGAAAACAAATGTCAAGAAAGTCAAGTATATTAAAATAATGGTTCGTTGGTGACAGAAGAGAGATCAAAACCTTGGATGTCAGACTGATATGCAGACCCTCTGTCATGACATGACATTTTAATATCTGACTGCTTAATTATTTAAAAAGCCCTAGAATTCCTTCTCCAACAATCTTATTAAGTAACATGTACAAAATAGAAGTTAACACATGTCAAAATGCTTTTAAAATTAGGTGACTTGGCACATGCTATAAATTAGGCCCTACCGTTAAGGAGACAGTATCCCTTACTGAGCCAACATGGACCCCTTTGAAAGGAAAACAAACAGAAATTCTAGCTAATCTTCCCATTTTCTCTATCCTATGACTTTAATATATCACCTTTATCTTTAAATAATCTTAAGTCACCAAACCTTCTTCTGAGGACTTAGGATAAAGTTTTCAAAAATGAATACTTTACATCATTACTTTGATGGCAAGTCTTGCTGCCACCTTTCACTTTGTGGATTATGAATTACACTTATACATCTTAGCAGTGACATCAGACTAATGATATATTACAGAAGTAAGTAATCAGCATGGTATTTCCTTAATAATGTATTCCCTCAAGTCATCAACATCATAGCATTACAGAGATATTACATCCACCATGGCTTTCACCAGCCTATCAGCCATGCAATTGCACATCACTCCAGTGATGGAGCCTGGTAATAAATCACTTGCTGCCAGTTTAATAGAGAGTATTAACTTAATGCTGCCATGAGGTAACTGAAGAAATGGATTTTTTTCTTCTTCTATTACTCATTGTCATTGAAGTTGGAATTCATTCTATGTCTGGACTCAGCAGCTATATACGGAAAATTCTGTGCAAGTATGAAAACATTGTCACTTTAGAAACTCAGGCTTTGTTTTGAACTACATTTGTTCTTGGGAAGAAGGGAATTCCCATTGGATATTATGTGGAAATGTATTTCTCAATAAAAGAAAACAAGAAACATGCAATAGTTTAACCATTTTAAGAATGTTGTTTTCATTTAGATATGCAAGCAACTTTTGGAAAAGTTAAGAGAAAAAGTGTTGAAGTGAATATAATGATTTTTATTTACTGAGTGTGTCTTTTCTCTATATTTAGTAGAAAAATAAGTGTTTGGCCAATTACTAATAACTTGAGCATTTTAGTAAGTTTTCACCTTTTCAAAATCCACAATTTTTTTCATGGATTCTAAACTTTTAACAGCCTATTTCTTAAGCTACTACATAGAAAAAGCAAAAAATACAAATATGCCAACTCTGTAAGCTACAAGAATATTTAAAAACCTATCCATTGGATATACTCTCTATCCCTGAATAGTGGAGAAAAATATATCCTCAAACACATTTCCTACATATTTTCATATACATGCATTTATGTATTGTTTATATACATATGTTTCACATATATATATATAGTACATACATATGTGCAACAAATTATTATATAGAAAAATTGACAAATTCCTTATGAAGATGTGTATAACTCTACAACAAAATATGTTTGTATTCATGTACTGCCAAGAACTGTTTTATTTGAAATCTTCTATTATTAAAGATTAATTTGGAATAAAAATGTACATACACGTAACCTTTAGTAAAAAGACACAACTTTTAGTTACAGGCTTATAGGATAATCTGTTTCAAATACCCATTTTCAGATCTGAGTATGAGAATGTCAATTTGTCATGTAACCACACAAGACCATAAGTAGATTCATCATGCTGGAGGTTTTTAATGACATTTGGGATATTCTTGCCACAATTCACATGCGACCAGTACCTTCCCAATGTGGTTCTGTTGTAGAAAGGAATCAAATTCTGGAAACACTACAAGTATAGGTAATAAATAAGATCACAGAATATAAAGAATAAATCCCTCTGTAAATCCACCCAACTTGTCACCGTTGTTTGTAGTCATCACCAGGACAGAAATGCTGTATGGTTCCTCAACCAGATTTAATCATAACAAGAATCTGTTGCTGATGTATCATTGCATAAGAGCTTTTTATGGAAATAGTTAATATCAATTTCAGAAGCTTTAATTTCAGACTTGAACATGTAGGTTTGAAATTAACAAAAGCAGCACCATACATGCATTCACTTGTATGATGTATGTATATGTGTACTATATGTATATATACATATGATATATACAAATATGCATAACGTAATTCTGATATTATGTGTGCATGTGTTCTAACTATGGCTATATATGTGCTTATAAACATACATACAGCTGCTCCATTTACATTAATTGATTAATTAACTTTGTGGTGTTTGGAATACAAATGATGGCCTCATGCATGCTAGGCATGAACTCTAGTACTGAGCTTCATTCTAGCCAATATAGTCTCATAGCATAAGATCAGTTATTTTGCTTCTTCACCCAAGTTAATTTTTTTGTGTATTGTTTACTATACAGAAAGTTTTGTATGAATGTTTTATGATTACATGATTCTTATTAAATTTTTTGTAGGAATTCTGTGTAGGGAGGTCATGATAGGTAATGCTACTTTGAAATATAAGAGTATTTGGAGTACTAGAAGATAATATTAAGAAAATATATTTAAAATTTGATGATGTATACTGTGGTTATGCCGAAATCACAATATCAGGTGGCAGGTAACAATAGATACTACAGCAATTCTTGATAAAACAATACATTCTGTCTCTTTAATAATATGGAGATGGAGTAAATCAGATTCAGATGAGCAAGTCTGGCCACATGTCAATAAAATACAAATCTGGCTGATTGGTGTATACTGTGCAATGCTTTCATCTACATTTTTTGTTGATTAGCAATTTTCCTAAAAATTAATCTAACTGATATAAAGGTAGATAAAAATTGGAAGTTGAATATTAGGAAAAATTATTATATGTCTCCAAAATATCCAAATGAATGTCTTAGGGCAGCATTTATGGGTTGTTCATGCTTCATGTCTAAACAGATAGATGTTATCAAAGAATTCTGAAAATACATATCTTTATGCTGTATGCCAAATCCATTTAAGTTTGTTATTTTTTAAATTTATTTTTCCTATTATACTTAGAGTATAATGAATAATGTCTGGGGTTATATTGTTACTTTTGCTACTGTCATCATTGTTATAGAAAATATTTATTAAAGATGTTACTGAAATTGAAAACAAATGGTTGAATGGCTTATTCATTTTTGTTATTACCAGAATACTTAATTAGAATTAATAGAGCCAGAGTTCATTTAGTTTAATGGAATAATAAATTTTCACTACAATTTTTGTATTCACTGATATAAGCAACTAAGACTTAGGTATGTAAAGATTAATTTCTTTTCAGAGAAAAAAGACACAGAAAATATATTTTTTCAGTTTGTTCCTATATTCCATTTCCTTGGTGATGTTAAGAAAGATTTCATAAGTCATTTCAAATGGTAAAACAAGAAAACATTTAATACTTTCCCCAAAGAGTTGATAAATATATCCAAGTCTTTAACAAATGAGGTGTTAACACTAATGGTTAAGCTCATCACTCAGAGTGTAAATTAATTTTCCAGGTGTATTGTTCCTACATGAGTTAGTTAGCGTTGGTGTATTTTTATCTGTTCTCGCTTAAATGGTGCTCAGAGTGTTTGGGTGAAGGATAGATCCGTCAAACTTGTTTTATTTTTTCCCAGCTGAACTTTTTATACTTAAAATTTATTTTATCAGCTTTAGAGTTGAAATTCCATAGCAGAGAAAATTTACACAATTTATAAAAGTAAAAGAAATATTGCCAACAGAAGGCTGCAGTCTTGTGCTATTTATCTTTGCAATGTTTAAATTTCTATTTTTTTTTATCTTTAGGCTCTCTTGAATTTTAACATTTAGGTTTCAGTAATTGAGGTCCAAGATCTTTGAGAAGTTTTTGAATGAAAAAATAAATTTATTTTTAGTATTCTTATAAGTTATTAATTTTAAGTAATCCAGTGGATTGTCATGTTTGTCTACATTATATAAATTTGGTGTAGGGCTTTACCAGATCATTCTGTGTTCTCACTATGTAATCACACCTTTAAATCTAAACTTAATTTTCCTCCTTTTATTCTGTTATTACCTTGTTTATGTTTTACTTGTATGCTATAACTTTATTCAAAAGTATCTGTATTTGGGTCAGTTAATCATTTGCAAACACACAAATATAAACAAAGATGTGTCTGTGTGTGTGTGAAAGTAGCTTGAGATTGATTTTAGGACTAAACTAATATGCTATTGACTATAAATATTGCACATTGACAATAGTTAGTAAACGTAGCAGAAAGTACTATCCACTAAAGGCACAGGCACAAGTATATCCTAGAACAACAAAGTTTCACTTATTGACATACTAGATGCTGCTATTTTATAATTTGCATAACAAATGCTATAAATTGGCTCTTATTACTAAAATTGAAGGCATCAAGAAATTGGGATCTACTAAATGTCAGTTAGAGATCTTCTGCATAGCTGTATAACAAAACTGACCAAGGTCTGTAACTTTAGGGATGTGAAGCCTGGTTGGATCGCTGATACTGGAGTAGCTATCCCTCTGACGTTTTCCAATTGTGCCTGCTGATGAAGAAGTGCCTGTTATTGCAAGTTGCTGAGTGGTGGACATGTGAAATGTCATTCAAGAAGAAACTCCTCAAACTTAAAATGCATGCAGAAACTCATTTAACACAGCTATAATAACGATTTCTATTTCTTATAAGTTTCTTACATGTATCAAGATTTTGTCTTAGATAGATTTAATTGTAACCTGACAGACAAGTTTTGAGGGAGTTATTAAACTTTACCACCTTAAATCCCTTAAATCTCTTCAGTAGAATCTGTTTAAATGTGAGAAATGACAAAGTTTATAACTATAAATAGTTGGCTTAGAAAATGTACAATAAGACAAAGGGCCAAGTGGATGAGTGTGTACCTGAGTATTGTAGAGTGAGTGCTGATCACACACAAGGTCTTGAGTTCACTTTGCAGCAAAAATGAAGCAACTAACTAACTAACTAACTAAATATTTTTAAAAGTCTTTGATTACTCATGCTTTAATATTTAACATACTTTAATAATATAACATTATTTACTTAATTTTTTCTAGAATATTCTACATAAGATTTTAGAAATCACAATTTTGTTATGCCACCATATTTATTTAGTAATTATTCTGACATAATTTCTTTCTAAGTAATTACCTTTGTGTAATAGATCTTAAACCAGTATAATGATAAAATTTTATTTGAATTAAATTAATTAAAATAATTGGTTTTTGTGGAATCTATTTATGAAACTATGTTCTATAACTGTATTAACTGAAATATGTTTAAGATTTTAGAGTAGGAAAAAGTTAAAAGTGTAGGGGAATGAGAATAACTTGTACAAAGCTCATGCAATGCAGTCATTTTTGTTCCTGTAGGAAACCTGGGCTATTTTCACATGATTTCAGAAGTAACTACAATTTCATTTAAGGAGGGATTATGTCCTAAAAGCTCATGCTAGGAAATAAGATGGAGGCAGAAGAGTGAATGTTAGGGATATTTAAGGTACCAGGAAAAACCATTAGAGCAAATTAGTCAAAACCTTAATTTCCAAGAAAAGAATTTCAGAGGAAGCAAGAGGGCATCCTGACACCAGATTACTGACGCTGAGTGCTCAGGACTCCTGAGGTTTCTGTGAGGGATATGCTACAAGACATTTTATGTGCACTATTGTTCACGTGATTTAGGTTGAGGGTTGGTGGAACTTATTGTTTGGTTTTTAGACAGTAGGAAGGGGGCTCATTTGTAAGGAAAACATGTTTTAGATAAGTAAGTCTTGGCACCAATGGGACTATGGCTACAGTGTGGTAAGTATGAAGGGTTGTAGGCATTATTTTTCTAACTTATACGGACAATATTGGTGCTTGTGTGAAATTTGGAAACAAAAACAGAGGAAGAAAGAAGGTTCAGGTCACTTGGACTATGAGTAGCAGAAGAGAAAGCTTAAATTTGGACTCGTTTCTTGACATAGTGCATAAAAGTTATCTGATTATTGGTACATACAGATTTCCAGTCAAACTTGGCTTTTAAAATAATATACCCTGATTTTTTAATGTTGCTTTAGCTTAGTTTCGGAAAGTTATCTCTAGGCAATGATATGATGGTTTACGGTGTCATGACTTTTAAAATGCCATTTTTGTTAGTAGCATAATTTTTCCAGTGTAAAATTATGGGGTACAGCATGAAATTTTAACATATGTATATGTTATGCACTGATTAATTCAATGTATTTAACATATCCATCATCTCACGAACTCATTGCTCTATCTCTAATTCTAAGATTATGCAGTTTTTAAGATTTTAAAATTGGTATAGGTATAATTATGGGGAGATGAGAGGTGAAAAAACTAGTTGTTATTTTGTTTCACTATCAATTTACAATCTTTGTTTACATGTAAAACGGGAAAGAGAAAGACGGATGTCAAATCACATTGACTAGTTGCGTTTAAAAAAATCACACATTTTAGCCATATAAAAATTGCTTCATGTATAAGCAATTGCACAACAGGCTACTCTCCCAGTTATGTTTTTGCTGCTACTCTGTGTAGGTAAGGGCACACAAGTCAGAGAACTTGCATTTACATTCTGGCTCAGTGGTTAATCTTGTGTTGCCGAAAATAGTTTTTGCATTTACTTCATGTATCTTTTGTTTTAAGAAACAGCTCTACTGAATCAAAAATCACATACAATGAGCTTTACATATTTAAAATGAATAATTTGATTAGTTTTGTCAATTTACATCCTTGGAATTGTTACCACAAAAATAAGATGAAAATATATAATCCCAGATGTTTTTTTCTGTGCTTTGGAAGTCCTCCTTATTATTGCTTCCTGATTGCCACCTCCATCCCAAGTTCACCTTATGCTTTTCTGTCACTTTGAAGAGTCTGCCTCCAGAACAGAATAATATTCTTTCAGTGCCAACCATAGGAAATGCTAGGCTTTGTCTGGCTGGCTCCATGGCTGGACTGACCCAACTCACAAGCATAATTTATATGCTTGATATCTGCTATATGCTCTCTCTTGTAGTTATTAGAGTACAAACACATTTAATTAATAACATTCCTGAAATTATGGAAATTTGTCATTTTTGTTTGTTTTGCTTTTGATATAAGAATTCAAACTATCATTGATGTTGTGGGCATCTACAAAACTGTTATAAAAGAGTCTCTGTGCTTAAGAATATTTTACTTTTTGGTTACGGTGCAATTTAAAATGTGAAAACCTGTTCTGGATTTGTTTGAAACTGTTTAATGAATAAAAATCACAAATAAAAAAAATCAAACCTAGTTTTGGGATTCTAGAACAGAAATCTCATTATCTCCAAACTTTAAGATGAGGTCATATTTGCCCTGAAAACAAGTCTGGTGGATTTCTTCTTGGTCAGTAGCTGAATTTTACTACCAAGACAGGGTGTCAGACTAGAAATTACTCAAAACACTTATACTTGTTGGTGCTAGCCCTCATATCATGAACAGAGAAAGAGAGACTTGATCCATGTGAACTGATTGAGAAACTGTTATTCTACTTGAGAAGCTGACCTAAAGTGCAAGACCTAAAATAGAAGACCATAATTAAAATGAAATCATGACTTCTGTTGGTTGATATTAGGGGTCGTACTATAATCAAAATATTACTCCTAAAACACACTGATATTTGAAGTAGACTTTGAAATATCCATCCTAAGGTTTACGATGATATTTGGAAATATTGCTGCATTTGTCTGTCACTACCGTTTTTCTATACAGTAGGACGGAATACAGTAGGATGGTATTTTTCAATATCAGCTCACCTGGTTTTCCCATTGCTTTTCATAGATTGTTTCCTGCAGTTTTTCATTTTCCCGCAATTGAATCTAAGACTATCTCAGCATAGGAGACCACTGTTCACTTGTAGGTTCAGATATTTTCTCTAAGGAAAGTGGTTTTCATTTTCTTTGATGTAGCACACCTCTGGCCCTGATCTGCTTGAGTAAGAAAATAATGGATGGGAAAAATGTCCATTTGTGTTATGATTTTATATGCAGAATTGTGTATCTTAACTTACTTATCCCTACTTAAATATTTGGAACAGCATGCCTTTGTTAGTAGCTTATAGAATTAATTAAATGGGCAAAATACAATTGTAATTGAGTTTGGCTAGACATCATTACATTTTTCTGGAAACTCAGAATGGTTCCCTTACATTCCCTATTTTGGCCATTGAATGTAGATGGCTGGTTATATACAGTCCTCTTTGACTCAGTGTGGCACTCCATAAGTACATGGCCTGCTTTATCCCTTTGTTTTTAGGAGTCCCAGGGGAAAGAGGAGAGACAATTTCGATGCTAGGTAGGGACTGCATCCTCTTGCCAGCCTTGAGGAAGACACAGAAGATAGTGACCTCCCTTTACTCAATAACTCTAAAAAGATTTGTCAGAATATTGTCTCTCAGGGGGAAGTTGAGGCAAGCTAGTAACAACTAAAAAAAAAAATGGGACCCAACTTTTTTCAGCAAAAGTTCACTTCATGCTGAACTCTTCTTTGTCCCCACCCAGTACCATCCCCAGACCTCCTCTCTTATTTGTCATTTTAGGTCAGGATTGCAGGTGTAAATTCCCTCAAAGACAAGGGAGTCTCCTGGCCTGTTCAAATCAGAATGGCACATGCTCCATAAAGGAAAATCTGACCTCACTCTGACCTTTCTAGTAAGACCTACTACTTAAGACTTTAGGAGTATTGATTGAATCTCATGCATACAATTAAAAACCTGGGAATGAGCATAAGCACATCACAGAATGAACCATGTTACACAAGACGGTCACTTATACCTGTCAATTATACTAATCTGCTCTGCAATGCCCATCCAGATTTTTCCTACCACTGCACTTACAATTTATAAATTACCATTTAAACTAAGATAAGGGCTTCTGTGACAACCAACCAGAGTCATCTCTCTCTCTCTCTCTCTTTCAATAGGTTATGAAGCATTTTGCCTGGAGCACTGAACGTCTTTGAAAACTCACACTCATGAACACACACTCACTGATAATAGCTCACATACACGAATGAGACGTGACTTTGTGGTGCAAATAAGAAGCTTATTCACATATAAAGACACAAATAGATTAACAGATAAAAATGTAATGTCATGACAAAAAATATATGGAGAATTCTATGTTAAAAGACATAAGACCCTTGATTCAAATATCATTTGGAAAAAAATACCCTGAAAAAAATTTTGGGATACTTGAGTAAAATTTGATGTATCCTCTATATAGATTAGCGTGATTGAACTAATTTAAATTTTCTTGTGAATAACATGATAATTTATAAAGAATACCCTTTATTGTCTCACTTGAGCTGTCATGATGCCGTGATGCTGGAACTTTCAAAGGGTTCAGCAATGTGATATGTATTTTTGTGTTGTACATATACTCATATGTGACATACATGCATTTGTTATACTATTGTCTCGATTCTTAAAATAGCATAAAATTTTCCAAGGAAGTACTTCTAAAATGTTAATTTTTATTTATTTATGGATGATGTTAACACTGACATATGTCAATATTTACACATTGGTTCTCTAAATTTCTTAAAATATCAAGTTTGTTTTCATTATCAGATGAACTTTGATAATTTAAGGTTTGCTAAAGTCTTTCCAAGCCTGGAAGAGTGCAAGAAAATTGATTTTAATGTTGAAAAAACATTGCTGAATAGATTATACTATAAAATAGAAGATAAGATTCTAGAATTCCGTACATTTCAAATTTTATTTATTTTATTATTTCTAAAAATATTCTTAATTATCCATAAGGTGATTTAAGATATGGCTTAGTATTGTTGAAGTAAGCATAATAGAAGTTTTACTAAATTCTTATTACTTGAACTTTTATAGTAAAAGTATAGTAGTAATCATTCCACTTCTATAAGTTAATTATTTATTATGAACCTGTCTACTTTCCTTTCCATGCAATAATTTTTACGGAAATCACAGTCTCTTTAAAAATAAGAGAACTTTCCTAAAAGGGTTAATCAATTTTTTGAACACATACAGACATATAAAAATTTATCTTGCATCACAGCCTATGTTCCATCTGAACCAAATGGAATTCCCAGTACAACTGGTAAAAGATACAGTAATTTAATGTAAAGGAAGTTTTGTTTGATGGTAACTTATTTTAAAAATTAGTGAACACTTGAATTTGTGACATGTAAAAATTCCTCTCAAAATCTTGAGCAATTTCTAAAACCTAATAAAAAAATAAATTTGAGGGTTTTTTTTAAGAATGACCACAGAATCTAGGAAACATAACTGTCTTTGTATTGAGGAAGAGCATTAAGACTTAAGGTAGAGACAAAGGGAGGGCAATATGTGGAATTTAATTAGGAAAATATAAAGCAGTCATTATTACTATATATCTTTATATTTTACTTTGTAAGAGAAATAGTGTAACTAATATCTTGAAGATAAATACTAGTATCAAAGCAAATATTTAAAATATTGTATATAGACAAAAGTAATTCTAAAAGAGATTCATAGTGAAAATAATTGTTGTTTATGTCTCAAACACAAAAGTAGTTTTCTATAGTGCTCCACAGAAGTACAATACAACTTTTTGAAATAAAGAAAAAAGAATCTTGTCTGGTGGACTATATCATATCTTCTCATTTCTAATATATTGAGTTCATACAATCGCAAATGGAGTAGAAACAAAGGAAGTCAAGAACTTAGATTTTCCCTCTCTCCCTCTCTTTGATTCTTTTTAGCCAGAGCTTCAATTTTTACTGATTTTCTGAATATGGTGCTAATAAGGTGCTATGAATCTTGGTTTTAGGTTTCCAGGAAATAAGCAAACTAAATTCTGCTATCTCTTTGACTGACTTTTATGCATATGTATATATATATATATATATATATAATATGCATATGTGTGTATGTATATATACATACACACATATGCATGTTTATAAATATACACATGTGTATAAATATTACATGCATAACATAGATCTTGGCTCTAAAAAATTATTTTAATTAAACTTTCCTGATGACATAAAATAAAATGGAAAAATAAAGGTGTTTTTCAGATCAACTGAATTGTCCAGAATGACATGGCCAAGTTCCTTGAGAGAAGGTAATGATAAGTCCATTAATCTTTACAAATTTTCCATTTCAGGCAAGTGAAAACCCCCACACAGTAGAGGTTTCAGGACCTTTCTTCAACTGCTGTGCAAAAATGGAAAAATGCTGACCAGTCCTATAGCTGGCAGAGTTTAAGCAGCAAGATCTCGGAAAGCACTAACAACATTGACTCATCCCTGATATCTGCACCACTTTTTTGTCTCAGAGCATCTGATCCTTTGTACCTATGTTGTCTGGAATGAGAAAGCATCAGCTAAAAGCCTAAAAATAAAAAAAAAAACATACAGGAAGAGCTTTCATTGGGATCATGATGCTGTCTACAAAGGAAGACATGGCCTGGTTAAAGTTCAGTGTTCACATTATCAAATGAGATCATTTACGTCTAAAATTTATTGCTAGACCAAATTTATAAATGAATATAACAAGACTCATATAGTCTCAAGCCTTGTTTGGATAAAGGTGATTTGACTGTAGACTTACAAATTGCTAGAAGCAAATTTTATGCTTAGAGGAGGAAAATAACATTACACCAAACCTCTACAATTTTTCATACACTGGGCAATTTTCATAGACCATATAAGCAATTTACACATTCTCACACAGCCAGAGAGCATTAATGCTTATTTTCAAAACCAAGCAAAACATAGTAGAATGCGAGGACAGTGGAGACTGAGGTAAATAATATTTGCACCACGCAGTTTTCTTCTTCAGGCTACCAAGGCAGTGGTGGGATTAAGTCCATGTGTTACAGGAGGAAGTAATTTGTGTCTCACAATGCTGACACAGTAAATGTGAGCTCTTGCCAACCTCATGGCCTCTCTCCCACAAACACACATTTAGATTTTTGGTTGCAATTTAAAATTCTTTTTTTATTGTCTCATAGTAGGGCATGTGCTGTACTGCCTAATACATGGTTATTAGTTTTTGAATGAAAGATACGACTTTTAACAAAACATGGAACAAAGAACTAAAATTTAAAAAATTTCCAAGAGTTCTGAATTTATCATCTCTCTCTCTCTCTTTCTGTCTCTCTCTCTCTCTCTCTCTCTCTCTCTCTCTCTCACACACACACACACACACACACATACACACAAGTCAAATATATACATATTAAAATCACTACTTTATGCACTGTGTATGTATGGAATTTATATTTATCAATTAGACATCAATAAAGCTGGGGAAATGGAAAATAAAATTACTTAAACTATAAGAATAAAAAGTAGGGGGTTTAAATTATACTAAGCAAAAACATCAAAAATTCACCATTATAGTATGACTTACTGTGGGCCATTTTATTTGTTGACATGCTTTGTACCTTCTATGTGACAAAAAAAAATGCAGCTTAACTGGACTGATAAAAGAGAGAGAGAATGAAAAAGAAGAAGGGGAAAATAGTCCCCTGGAAATGTATTTTGTGATTTGGTGTACTGAATCAGTGCCAGCAATTGTCAAATGGAATTATTGTGTGTCATCTTGGCAGTTTAAGATGACTGTTCTGACTTCCAAGTAGAGAATTATCTCCTTATCCTTAACTGTACAGTGAACTATAGGGAAAGTGTTGAAAAAAATTCAAAGGGTAAAAATAACCTGTCCTAGAGAATCATATTTTATCATCAGGTTCCTCTGTCAGAGCAGCGAGTCAGCCGGATGACCGATTAGGAGATGGTAATAGAGCACATGACCTGGTATCATTGACGACTTGTGTTCCATGAAAGATTTCTCTCTCACTGAGCTGACTTATTACAGCCAGAGTCCCTCTGCGATTCACTTCACCATGTTGCCAATTGCTCTGACTTTTCATATACCATTTATAAATAAAAATTTGACCTTAATATTTCAGCAGCCTTAATGATGTTAAATCAAAGAGAATACCAATTCAAGAAAGGCTATGCAACAGGGATGTCAGAACGCAGACCTTTTTCAGCAATATATTCTAATTACAAAGAAAAAAGTCACAAGGAATCAGAGAAGTTCCAGTTTGTGATAGCAATTCAGAAAAAAAAATGAATAAATAGTAGTTCTGTTTAAAAACAGAGCATTTGTCATTTCGTTTCACAGTGTCTTACAGGTAGCTTTTAAAATATGTATTAGGGCCTATTGATTAAATATGCTGCATAGATCTACAAACTCTCTTTCTAAAGCAAAATCGTGGTATTTCTAGTTTTGATTACTTATTAAATTTGATGCAATATATTTAATTGAATTTCATGGCCAATGTCTCAAAATAGAGGGTGTTCCATCGGTATTTAACCTATGAAAAACTGAGAAGAATTCCACTTGAGAAGATATCTGTAAAAGCAGTCCTGCAAAATTCATTTTCTAATCTGTATGGCCCATGTTTTATTATCAGTTGTCATTATTTAGTTCATCTCCTCTTTGTCTTAGATGATGTGACCATTTAAAGTAATGTACTTAAGATCCTTTCTGAGGACATGGTTGACATGGTGGAGCATTGCTTAGCATGCACAAGGCCATACACAAAAAAGGCTTCAAAATCCTTCCCTGTTGCTTTTGCCATAATTTGGATCTGTGTTAAGTTAGTGACTTTGTTGGAGACTGCAAATAAGTCAGATTGAAGCGCACTGGAGATCACTTTCATTTCCAGCACACAACCTCATCTTCTGTGCACTAGGGGAATTCGATACAAATCACACATATGTCAATCCAACATTTTGGGACCAAGCACAAATAATACAGGGATTATAAGTGCAATTCACAACATTCGACTCTCTCTCATCTTTACTTGAAATTCCATACACAAAATCATATTATACAAATTATATCACCCCACTGAGGGGTTGTGTACATTCACACCTGTCACTTTTCAGTTTATATTTAGTATCCCCAGTCTTAACACTAACTTCATAAATAGTCAAATAATGTATTAATAGTGAACTAAATTTGAGGAAAATGGATTAATAGCATAGTTTTAAATTAACCAAAAACCAGTAAAGGAGAGAAAACAAGGAAATTGGATCTATCAAATTGAAACACATGGCAATTACATGTTTAAATATAATAATGATTATTTTGTGGTTTTCATATGGCTGTGTGTCCCCCAACTGTCCATATGATTGGAGGCTCAGTCCTCAGGTTGTCAATATTGGGATATGCTGTGTAACCTTTATGAGGTGAGGAACCTAGGAAGCCCTTTAGTCACTGCCCTGAAAGAGATTAATATATGTCTCTGTTGGCATTGAATTCTCCCAAGATGCTTACTGTAAAAGAAGCAAGCCTGGCCCCTGCTCTCTTTGCTTCCTGGTTTGAGATGTGATCTCTTGCCCCATATGCTCTGCAGTCTGCATGGGCTTCTACTAGAGCCTGTGCCATGCCATTTGGATTTCAGACATCTAGGACCATAAGCTTACTGTACCTCTTCTCTTCATAAGTAGCTTGAATTGGGTATTTTATTACAGTGACAAAAGCTGACTAATGCAGTTTGTATTAAGTATAAAGGGATTCAACATTGCATTGAAAAGATTAAACTTGTCAGTTTCGATTTAAAAAAAAACAGAATTAAATTCTTTTTTCTTTTTTTCATTTATCTACTTTTTTTAGGGGAGATTGTGAATGCAGTCCCCCACTACCACAAATTATGAAGACAAGCTTCCCACATTTGGGGAAATCACAGGGGTCAGCACATCTGGAGTGCCATTGATAAGCCTCACCCTGGGAAAACCACCTTCATGATCATGGTATCTCCCCTGCCAGGTAAGTATTAGAATGAAATTCTAACCAAAGAAATTTTTCACTCATTATGGAAGAATTTTTTAAATATCTGTACAAATAGAAAAATTCAGGAAAAAACATAGAGGATCCAAAGCAATCTTTACATAATTTATAAGAAGTAAATGAAAGAGAAAATAAATAAAGGCTACAGACAAATTTTTTAAGGCTAAAAATTTGATACCTTAAAAACTGCAGTAAAATTTGTAAAATGGTAGAAAGAGTGAAATCAAGAAGAAACACAAAACAACAGTATGACAAATAAGATGGGAGTCACTATGGACCTTAATTATATTGAAAATATAACACACTATTACAAATGTGTGCCATAGAAACTTACCTAAGAAGAAATTCATTAATAAAAATCTGACTAGCTTGTTGAGATAGATTTGAGTTGTACCTCCCATGACCACACTCATCCAGCAAAAGGATTCATGATGTGACACTTAAAAGTCCCAGAGTCTCCTTGTGTCCCCCCAATGTTACTTTTTACTAGGTTTTTTAATGGTTTAACCATTTTGACAATCCAGGTTATATGTAAAAGGACATGATTATCTGGTGAGCTTTCCCATGTCAACAATTACCACAAAGATGCCAGTGGTTTGGACCATGGACACAGCAGGGAACTGTGCCCCTCTTTCTCCTGCTGCATCACGTGTTTTGCCTTTAGATCTCTGTGAAATCTTATGAGTTTTTTTTTGTATACATAAACTTAGGAGAAAATACACTTAGGTATTCTAAAAAAATTAAATATGTTCTTAAACATTGCCTCAAATACCAAAAGTGACAAAGAAATAATAATTGCCATAAGACTTCAGATGCAAATATATTGGATCATGTATGCTTCCAAATATTTCTGCAAGATAAGTCCTCAATCTTACTTGAACACTTCCAGAGTAGAGAAGAAAGGAAAATCTTTTCATCATTTTATGGAGTTAGCATAACTATTACACTAAAACTGACAAAGAGATCAATAAGCGGGGATTGTTTGGACACCTAAAGATCAATTCCTTTAATAAATATAGATGAGGAATTCCATAATAAAAATGTCAACAAATTAAACCTGACAGGATTTAAAAGACAGAATGCATCAGACATTGCAGTGTTTATCTTTGGAACTGAAAGGTGATATGACCTTTAAATATAAAGGAATGTGATTTTTCATATTAGCAGGGAAAAAATAGCACAGGAAAAATTAATATTCTGAAATAAATTTGATATAAGCCAGAGAAGCTTTCTTAATATGATTAAGTTTCTAGAATTAGTACAAATAACATCATTCACAATGGTGAATTACTGAGAACTTTTCTTCTGAAGACTTTCATAACTGTGACCTACTGGATCTAGCATTTGACAGATCCAGTGCTTAAACAATAACTGTTAGTTCTGTAACTATTATTTTTAATGGAATAAAGTTAATCACCTTAAGATATTCAATTTTATGTTTTTATTAGATCCTTATTCATTTCAAACTTCAATAGTCAGGCATAATTCCCTATCATGGTGCACATATAACTCTTCTGTTTACCCTAATAGTCTTGACCATAAACTTTCTGTGTAATATGATCTCCTCTCTTTCATTTAGACTTTTAGTCTAAATTTGATATTCTTACAAACTCTTCAAAGTCAAATCTTACAAATTCTCTCATATTAATTTACTTCATGAATTTTCTGATCAAATTACATTATTGTTACATTTACCCCGGCCTTCTTCCCAATGCCTACAAATCTTTAACCTTTAGCAATACCTCATGATATATCCCGGAAATGCACTGTCTTCATGGTATCTACTAAACATTATAAATTCTGAAAGCTCCAGGCTAAGTCCCAAGGTAGAATAACACCCTTTCTAACTTCTCTGAACTATTTAGACCCTGGTATAGTCAGAGTTCTCAAGCATAATTATCTTTACATGGAAATTACCATAAAATTGTATATATTAGCACGTGCATGTTAAATTTTTAAACCTAAATGCATTGAAATCTTCTGAAGTCAAAGATCTTACCTCTGTTTTTTATTATCTCTCAGATGCCTGTCATATTTTGGACGTGTAGATATGATTGGTTGGTTTTTTTTGCAAGATTATTTAATTCTAAACAGCTTTCTTACTTGCAGGATAGCGTTAGGATAAAATGGATGAGGTATTTGCCATGGCATGAAGTTAAGGGGGACATCAAGTGAACTCAATAATCAAGAAAATAATTTAGTGCAATATTCTGGCTTCTTTTAAATCACAACTAATATAAAAGTTCATGGTGAAAAAGGTATTAGAAATGGCCCAAACAATGTATCCACATATGAATAAATGAATAAAGAAAAACTTTAAATAAAGGGAGAATCGTTATTACTGATTTTGTATTTTGTTTCACTCTCCCAGTTGCTTAGTACAGCAAAGCTTATTTATAAGTCAAGCAAATGCATAAGCATCTGTCATCTTTTCCTCATTGCTTTTGTCTGCTGATAAACTATAATTTCAAAGCTAAAATGACAACATGACACCAGAAGTCCTATGGGACATATAGGAGTAGTTGACTTTTAAATAATTTATCATGTTAGAGGGTGAATTGTAGCAGTCAGAGGTACATCCTGCAATTGCACAGATTTACTTATACTGAAATCCTTTATTGTTATTATTATTAACTGGAAACTCTTGAGAAAATTACCTAACTTCCAAGATATGTTTTCCTAATTTATAAAAAGAAAAAGATATAAATATCCTTGGTAAGGTTAATATGAAAATTAAGGAAAAGAATTAATGTGTTTGAAACAAGTACTGGAATTACTGTAATAATCTCTAAACTACAGATGTTATGATTTCTATAAGGTATTTGTAAGATACATTAAAAGTATTCTTTTCTGGCCTGTGATGAATCTAAAAATGCAGATGACTCCAACAGGTGGAAAAAATTGACCTGTTCTTCCTGCAATTTATGAAGAATTCAATGTAAATAAAGAGACTGGGCTGAACCAGAAACCCTAGGTTTCCTGAGGAAACCATTTCAGCCTAATGGATCACCTGCAAGAACAAAAGGCAGCAGTTAGCATCATCCTGGAGTATGGAGCAAGGAGGATACCACTGCTTTTGAGTGTGATGGAGCTAATTCTGGTGTGAGGAAATTAAATTTGGTTCTCTGTAGAGCTGAAAGAAAGGACACAATATTTTAGAAACCTTAAAGAATGGCATGCATTATTTTACTCTAGTGAAATAAACTTTACAATCTTCAACAAGGAATTGGTGAGCACTTATTAGAGTCTCAAACTAAAAATAAATGAATAGTGAACTGAATAAAGCATTTCAAAAGCCACAAAGAATCAATATGTTGATAAAACGTGTTTCCTGGGGCCAGGGACTCTGGGATTTAATGGGTGTCAAGTAAACAATAACGATAACTCAAGGAACACTGGAATTTACTAAAACTCTTACAGAGATACCAAAGATCTAGCAGAGAGAGCTTCTATTTTAATCTGTTAAGTAGAGTTCAGAACTATGTTCTTAATATATTAGCATTTATACCTAAGGAAGGCAGAAAAGAGGTCGCAAAGGTTGTAGTCAGAGTACATAAACATGTTTATGTGTGCACAGAAAATACAATGACTATTCTAAAATCAAGAAACTAATGTTATTGGTAAATATTAATAAATATAGGATTATATGGTCACGAGATTATGCATAGAGAGAAGAGAAAATTTTAGCTAGACAAATAAGTAACTATGTTTCATTACACCTTCCCAGATCACCAGAATCCTAAATTTATAAAAATGCATACAAAGATACAAAGAGAAACAACTCAATATCATATAAATTTACTATTAACATGGGAAGAAATAATTGATAAGAAATGGTTTTAGGAAAAGGGTGTTGACTATAGCTTGAAGTGACTTCATTTTTTATGAAAACTGATAATTTTTAAAAAATACTATTACTTATTTCAAGATATTACAAAGAAGATTTTCAGTTTAGGAGAATATACATAAAATTACAAATTGAACAAATATATTTTATGATAGCAAACTCAAGATGAAGCTATCAATATGGATTCTTTATGTATATGTGTGTACATTAGTTTTAAAATAGAATGTGAATATTTATAATTTGTTATGATTTGAATATCAGATGTTCCCCAAGGCTCATTTATTGAACAACTGATCCCCTGTTGTTGGTCATTTGGGAAGTGGAAGATACTTTGGACAGTGATCCTAACGGGAAGATATGAGTCCCGAGGCCATGCCTTTGAACATCATACCTGGTCCCTGCTCTCTTCCTCTTTCACCATGAGGTGAACATCCTTCTGCTCCACATAGCCTCCAGCCATGATGTTCTGCCTCACCGTACTCCCAAAATCTATGGAATCAAAGACTATGGACTAAAATGTTTGAAATCATGAGCCAAAATAAATCCTTTCTCCCTTATATTGTTTCTGTCAAGTATTTTGTCACAGAAACTAGAAAAGTAACTAAAACATGTTTCTTAATATACATCATGCATAAATATGTACATATGAATATCATAGACCTTACATGCCATGTCACCTCTGTTTTAATTATTCATGATGAATTGTGATCTGAAAATATTTAATGCAGAATTCCATACAAAACAGTTCCTAAGTTTGAAATTGCATGCTGTCCTGAGTACTATTTATGGAATCTCATGCTTCCCACTTCATCCCATTGGGACCAATCACCCTTGGTCTAGTGTACCAGGCTGTATATGTGCCTACCTGTCAATTTCTTAGTACCACCTTGCTTATCACACTACTGTCACAGTATGGTTGTCTCTGCTCAGGTAGCTTCTACTTTACCTAACGATGGCTCTAAAGTGAAAGAGTAGTAATGCAGGCAACTCATGTATGCCAGAGAGAAGACACCAAGTGCTTCCTTCAAGGGAAAATATGTAAACTTTCCCTTTAGGGGAAGAATTAAACTTTTTAATTTCTTATTGTTTGATTTATAAATTAATCTGTACCATTGGTATTTATAGGTAGGATAAAAACATAGTAAATACACAGTTTTCTGCTATATTCAGTCTCAAAATTCACTGGAGGCTTGGAGCATGTCTGATATTGATAAGGTGAAACAATTTACAAGCATATATATTTATTTTTAAATGTTTATAGCATGTGTTAAGTATAAACATATTTAAAGGAATGCATTTATGTGCATATTTTATAGTATTGTCCAATGAAAATTACTTAGAAATAATTGTACCTCGGTAACAACTTGAGCAACCCTACTATCAGGCTGAGTTGTCTAATATTTTTCTATATTAAATAGAATCATGGATTTTAAGAGAACGGCTGACACTAGGAGTAGGGCGAGGAACGACACTGATATTACATTGTGATAGAAAAGTGTCAGCTTTTAATGAATTCAGGGTCAGTGTAAACAAAGTATAAATGCGTACTTGAAAGCAATCCACTATTCAAAGCTAGCTAAAGGATAATTATTGTTGGATAAATATTAATTGAATTTTCAAAATATCCATTGTCTCCTAATATTGGTCACAAAAGGGAAAGTTAGATGAAACTCATATGTCATCATTAGATGCAGCTATTAAATTTGTTTCTTCCTTGAAAATAAGTAATTAAGTAGAGAAAATTAAGCATTGATCCAGGCTATCCAGCAGGATTCCTATATTGCGATAGGCAAATGATTTTGGTCAAAAAAAGAATGCAGTAATTTAAAAATCTTAATTTTGAAACTTCTAAACATGTATAATTTTGTTTTATTCAAGCATTACCAATTGCCTTCAAGATTATTGAAGACATGGCTGATGGAGAATTGGAAATTTGTATGGTGCTAAGAAATACTGTGTGAATTAACTGCTACTCAAAAGGTAATTTTAAAAAAAAAACTATGGATTGCCAGTGCCTAAAGCATTAAAAATCTCAGCAACAGTATGGAAGAACATTCAAGGTCATTATGAATTATGGGCTTTTAGACACTACCAAGTATACAACATGTAAGACACAATTTAGCCAAAATCTAGAGCTAATTTCCTTTGAATTGAAAATACAGAATATTAAGATTGGAGATAGTGTCTAAGAAGTAGTTAGGAGCATTGGGAGTTGGAGTGATAAGGAAAAGAGTAAGCCTGTGCTTTTCTATAAGTCAGTGAATGAAAACAATCTTTTCTGTATTAGAGGAAAAGAAAACACTGTTTTAATTAAAGCAAATGTAAGAACCACATTCATCTGATGCAATTAAAGATTATAGATGGTTTTTGTTGGAGCAAACATTCTGTGAAGAACAAGGCAGAGTTTAGATATAGAATGAATATTAAAATAATAAAATGTAGGGGAATGGAAAAGTGAATGTTACTAATTTAGACTTACGGTGTAAAAATTAGAAGTAGGAAATTGGAAGGCTGTACATGAAGGAGATGCCAATAGTGGCAACCTTTGCATGGTGAGGATGTGAGTCATTTTTTTTTATTGTCTTCTCACATCTAAATGAGCACTTCGTGCATATTTTGTTTTAGAGATGTAAAAATGTTTGAATTAAAACACAGTAAATTCCATGTGTGAACTACTGAGAATTTGCCTGTCCCTGAACATGACCAGAAGGATAGAGGAGAGTAAGTTCATTAAACTGACAAATAAAAAGCAATAGCAAAAGAGCATAAATCAATAGGACTCTGAGTAGAGAGGCCAGAACTGGAAAGGTGTAACAGTGTATGGCCGGATGAGAAATAGGGTGTAAATGTCCACAGAGGCACAGCATTGGCTATTGAACATTGGTGAGTCACTATATCCAAAGGTGATTCTGGTAATAACTAGCACAAAGACATTGGACAATGCACTAAATTAGAACAGGTTTTGATTTTTCTTATCTGTAAAATAATAGGATTAAATACAATAATTTCTCAGGATTCTGTTCTCACAAAGAAATATCTTCTACATGGCTTGCTACTTCCTTCTAACTAGAATACCAGAGCAGCCTGGTCCACTCATCTTTACTTCTCAGAGGACTGGATGTTATTTCTGCTTTGAGATCATTCCTAACTCCTGCAAACAAAGAAATCATTGAAAACTCCAAGTATGACGTCACATTGTTCATATGTTCTTTTTTTTTCATCGCAGTACAAATTGCAACTGAAAGCTTGCATGCTAGAGCCTATTGCATGTAAATGATTGATAGGCAGAGCAGATATCAAATAAGGAGATGTCTCAATTAGGGCGATGTAATGTGTAATATGCAATCCTATATTACTTCCTGACTCTTATTCTGACTAACCGTTGCCTAGGATGATATTTTACTTGGAAATAGGGCACTGATACTTTAAATAACTTAGTTCCCTTAAAAATGTTATTTTTATTATCTTTGTGGTATCAAAAATAATAAAATAATTCAAAAATAAGCACATCTTAAATTGGAAATGCTGAGTCAGTTTAAACTAATGTCACATGTGGAATGGTCATGTTAACCAAATGAGCCGGACACAGACAGACAAATGTCACATGTTTCTTGTCAAATGCAGAATCTAGATCTAAGCACGGGAGAGAGCTTGATCAATGTACATTATATCCACGTATGGAAATGTCACAGTGAAACTCCTTTCTGCAAGTGATACACACTGATAAAAATTCTGAAAATGGAAACAAACAAAAAAAAAACCCAATACTGTGTCTGTAGAAAAAGAGGCCAGTATTGATGAAGACAGTGCAGAGAATGTCAAAATGTTTTCTGTTTGGTTTCTTTCAATTTTCTGTATTTATTGTTGACCTACCTATGATTTCAAATGTTACATCTCCTCTAACGAACCTTCACTTGCGTTTCAATTTTGGCATCCAATTTACTTCAAGATTCTGGCATATGTGCATCATGTTTTGAATTCAGTGTAAAGGGGAAATTGTTATTTTTCTTCTTATTCTGTTTTTTATGTACAAATTCTAGCTGACTCTGCGAGGCCTAGACATGGGTCACACACTATGGGGAGACTGCACACAGGAGGGATAGAGAAAGGAAAGGAAACCTAAAATTTGAATGTGGTTGATGTGCTTACTGTAGAAGAGCAAATATAGTAACCTTAAACTGGCAGAGACCACTAGGGGAAGGCAGAGATGAACCAATGTGAGTTGCAATACAGAAGTGCATGGAAAAAAATGCTAAGAATCTCTCTGTACAGCTATCTTTATCCCAAACTAGCAAACACCCTATGTCTTCTTATTATCTCTTATATTTTCTCTTTAACAAAATTGGAGAGCAAGAGGCTAGAACAGGTTCTGCACGGAAGCTGGGGTGGAGGTTGGGGGGGTGAGAAAGGTGGCCCAAATAATCTGTGCACATGTTAACTAAGTGTAAAAATGAGAAAATAAAATTAAAAAGGTACAATTTTGGGGAAAAAAAAGAAAAAGAAAGTTTATCCACTTTACATGGTAAATATTTTGAAAATTTTTTGTTTTCCTTTTTTTTTAAATTTGCGGTACTGGAGATTGAACTCAGGGTCTCATGCATGTTAGCCAAATGCTCTACCCATTTAATCATGCTGCCAGTCCTTTTTTGTTTTGTTTTAGCATTTTTCATTTTTGATGTAAGTTCTTGCTAATTCTGCGTGGGCTAGCCTTGAACTTGATATCTTTCTGCTTCAGCCTTCTGGGTACCCAGGTTACAGATCACACATGATCATGCCTAGCTAGTAAATTTCTTGAGTATATTCTTTTAACTACATATTTGGAGACCTTAAATTCCTAATTGGAATAATAAGTGAAAATATGTCAATTAATGATGGTGATCAGTTGAAAGCATTGATTTTTCAGATAACTCTGAAAGTTCCTTTTGTCTTTTTCATATGCTCATTGATGACTAGAAATTCAGATATACCTAAGTACATACTAAGAGCAACATAGAACAACAGAGGCATGCATCACACATGCACCTGTGAAGAAGCAATAGCAAAGACCCTGCAAGTGCTATCTGCATGGAAACAGGAAGCCCTCAATATGTTCAGAGCTACTACATCAAGCAAATGCATTTACAAAGCGTAGGAGCCAGTGGGATGGCTCTTTCTCTATGAGATGTCTGAATTATTTTGACAATCTGATAATGTGGCCAAGTAGCTAAAGGCTGATGCAGACCTTCAGAAGTTAGCAATGCTGCGGCAACACTTACAAACATTAACGGCATCATGGAGATAAAGGAGACCAATATAGTTTGAAAGTGATCGTCTCTCTCACTTTAAAAAAAGATTTAAAATGTATCAATATCATATATCTACATGCACGTGCCTTATCTTTCACATTATACATCTCAGTACACTGTGCATTGCATTACAGCAGAAGAAAACAATAATGGTATAAAATCTTTGAGAAATTCACCATGACATTTTCTTTAAAAGGCTAATCAAAGTATAATAATTAATACCTACTGACTTCAAATTATGCTTTTGCGAGAACATGTATATTTCTTGTTTTCCAAACGATAGCTATTTTCTTGTAAAAAATTCATGGAAAATATAAATGAAAAAGTTTTGAAGTGTGGGTGAGCCCTCAGCTGAGGTGACATGCATAGTATGATGCTTTATCAGGGATGGTAAATTAAATACAGTCAAAACAGTGTTCAGCACCGCCCTTCAAACACATAGCTGTGGCATCTATTTCATTCCATTTTAAATAGCAACCCATTTTAATCTCAACTGGACTTGGTGTTAAGAGATTTTAGAGACCATTTTTGTGAGGTGTTTCATATTTAATACAATTTCCTTAAAATTGAAAGCGTTTTAATACATATTCAGGAAAAATCAATCAGAAAATAACAAGAAAGTTATTGCATTTCTTGTGCTTAATTAATTTTAACTAATTGTTCACTTGTAGAAATATTGACATTCGCTCTGAATAATGACTTTAAAATGTTTTCATTGCAAATGAAAGAATCTAAGAAAACAAATATAGATAAAACTTCATTGTGGCAAGAGTTCAAGGGATATTTTTTATTTGACAGTATAGAAGGGGTTAATATTACCATTAATTTTCAGAAATTACTGTTTCTTTGTTTCAGAGGTATGAAAAAAATTGTCTGTGGGGAAATAAAAATGTAAAAGTAATCAGCCCTCGCACACACCACCCAAGTGATTTGATGCTGATGAAAGTGGAAACTATGTAGATACAGGAATAACACATATGACAAATTCAACTTTGAAAAACTGCACACTGCAGAAATCATAAAAGCAACCTGTGGCACCTAGCACTTCTTGAATATCCTACTAAAACTTTCCAAATCAGTAAGAGCATTAAAATGTATCCTAGTACAGTAGTCTGGTTTCAGAAACATCATCTTATCAGCCACATATCCGTCTATTCAACAACAATAATCATGCACCATTTGTCTAGGAAGCATTTTGATCAGATACTGTGGAGAATACAAAGATGAGGATAATTTTCAATATAAGCAGAGGAACATATGTCAGTTCCTCAAGTCCAGTCAGGGTATTAGGCCTTGGTCATTTAATGGAAATAATTTAAAACTGTAGGGAGATTTTTTCCACAATAAAATTCCTCCCTTTACTTCTGATTCCTGTATTTTTATCCTCATCTCCCTGACCCAGACTTCTAATTCTTATGCTCTCTACAACCTGCATGCCTTGTGGATATCCTTGTGGATTTTCTACTTTTAGATGAAAGTTTCTAATTTGACTTCAAACTTTGCTTTTTGTGTTCCCTGTTGATTAATAACATTCTGTTTGGATGCTTCAGAACTTGCTACTAGCTTTCTTCCAGCCAGTTAAAAAATCACCCTACCAACTTCCTCTGACATAGTAAAAGAGATTTGGATATTTTACTTGAAATAGAATGAAAGTGGAGTAAATGCAAAATTCTATGAAGACACAGATGAAAAATTAACAAATGGGTGTGTGTAATAAAAAACAGATTTATCAAAGTGTAAAAAGGGTAGTTGTTTACATTGGAAATACAAGTATGTGTTGTGCACGAATTTTTATTCTTTAGATTTTCTGATCTCTGGTCCTTCTATGTTGATTTGCTAACATGAAAGAATTTTTATGCTTCACATGGAATATAAAAAAGCATTAAGACAGCTGAATGGTGAGCTTATTTCATTGAATTTTAAATAGTAACTTATTTTAAACTAAACTGGACTTGGTATAATCATAATAATAATAATCAGAGCAAATGTCAATATTTTTACAAATGAACAATTAGTTAAAATGAATTAAGCACAAGAAATACAATATGCTTCTTGTTATTTTCTGACTGAATTTTCCTGAATATGTATTAAGACACTTTCATTTTAAGGAGACTATATCAAGCACAAAACACCTCAAAAAATGGGACATACTGTTGAAAATTTCCATTAAATATTTTTAGATTTCTATTTTGGCAAATACCCAATAGCTACAGGCAAAATATTTGGCTTTAGCATGCAACAATGACAAATCAAATCCAAGACAGTACACATTTGGGCCTTCTTAATTTTTTTGAGGATGGTATTGTTTTTGATATCTAGAGATACTCAAATAAACTCATAAAGACTTCAGAATTTCTTGTTAACTTCTGAAACCTTTAAGTTTTCACTTGTGAATGCCATCCATTTCTTCTGTTCCCTAGTCTCTGACATCATAGTTCATGTATCCTTGCCTGAGCTGTGGATTTTTATGGTCATAACTTGAGGTCATTTATAAAGCTCATTTCTCTTTCCTGTGAACTTTTAAATCAGCAACTTGAATTTATCTTGATGTGGAAAAAACTTAGATCATTTCATGATTCACATAATAATCAGTGCTTTATTATCAAACAATAATCTCTCATTTGGAGAGTAGCATGTTAACAATTAAATTCTTTTGAAGATTCTTTATATTCTTTTGAAGAACTCTTTTGAATTCTTTGTAGTATTTCCCCATTACATTCTTTTATCTAAATAATAAGACCACACTTTCTACCTATACATTGTCCCTTTCATCATGTTTGCTCAAGACTGGCTTAAAGCAAAATTGGTTAAACGAAAATAAATGAAAACAACAACAAAGGAAGCAAACCCTTAACTTAGTCTCAGACTACAGCAACTTCAGCTAGCCTCCAGGTGTACAGCAATTTCCTGCAGCCGTTGAGCTCCCAGAGGTGATGGACTTTTCTCCTCCCATCTGCATTACAGTTATCTAAAGTTACAACCACAATTAAACATGTAGTTGACTCAATTTTTACCCCATATTGGTGTCATGGCTTTAGGGGCAAAGAATGAGGAACACAGGAAAGCAAAATGAATCTAGGAAGGATGTATTGTCTACATTTGAGGCATATGTATTTCATTTTTGCCTTTCACTTCCCTGATTCCATTTGAACTTTCCTACTATTAGTGGATTTGTTGAGAAAGTATACATAAAGCATATCAAGTTATATTCATATAGTAGGTCTAGGAAGAAATTTTTCCTTTGTTTCTCTTAGTAACTGTTTAAAATATTTCAAGAAAGGAAGTAGAACACCATTGTACTGCATTGAAAACAGTGCAAGAATTTCTTATTGTTTGAAATTGCCCATCTGTTTGCAAGAAAACATCATACAATTTTCTGTAGATAAGCAAAATGAATAAGAACATTTGATATTTGAGATACATGCAAAAGTACATTATCATACAAATTTTAATAGCTACTAAAACACTCATTACTTTTGATTAATAGTCAGGGATGCTTACATATAGAAACTGGACTATCATAACAAAATATAGATATATTATATATTATATTAACTACCAATTATGAACATTAATAAAATAAAGGAAGAAAGGGAGTTCTGGATGAAGGAGGGAAGAAGGAAGGGAGGGGAGAATGGAGAGGAAAAAGATAGTTTTTATCAGTGTTTTACAAGTCCTAAATACAATTATATTCATAATTCAATAGAATTTAGACTATCTTAATGGAATGTCAGCTATTTCTATTATAATGTCATACTTGAAGCAGTACCAAATGTCATTGTCTGGAAATAAGACACAATGTGTAGAATGACTGATTGATCTGCTGATTAGCACACGTGGGGCCAATGTAGTTGCTCAATTTCAGGCTACAAGCTTGGTTTCATACAAAGAATTCTGCTCTGTGTGTTTTTTGGATCTGTGACTTGAAGTTCCCCTATACCTACAAGACATAAGAGAATTAGCAAAACCATTAAGCACTGGCACATTGATACTTCTGCCCTCATTAGCTTAGTATAAGAAAGTTATCTAGCTGCCAAACATCAACAGGTTAAAGAAAACCAACCCATTCTTGGTTAGAGATGGTTTGGAGATGCAAAGTCAATTGTCAAGGAGTATGGGTATACTTAGAGGAAGGAAGTGAGACATTGAAAATAACCCACTAGGGTTTTCTACCATCATCAGAAAAGCCACTATCATAGAGCGTAATTCCATTCAATTTGTCCAAAAATTAAATCTATAATTATTTTCTGATCATCAGCGTAATTCACATTAATTTAAAATAGGATTTTGTAATTCTATTTAAATTTAATGAAATCATATTGTATCACACAAGTAGATCATGTATGTTTCTTTTTAAGTTATTTTAGAGCACAAAATTATCTTATTTGTGGGCCACTATTCAAAACATATATATAATATATTATCATATGTATGTGTATTTACTACGATGTAACCACTTGGCATTCAGCGTTAATTATTTCAACACCATTTGCATTGGAAACTAATATAAGATAGTAATTGAAGGAGAATAATAAATATTTAGCTTGTGCTTCATTCCTAAATATCATCATTAAAACTATTAAAGAATATTAAACACTCATTTTAATATCAGCAATGATGTTTTACACTGTTACATCTTAAATAACTTTTTATGTATAAATTTATTTGCATTTATACAAATAAATATATAAACGTATATATATATAAATATATACACATTTATAGCATTAAATGTATATATGTAGATCTTGGTTAATGACTCTTTGTATTGTAACTAAACATTGTTCCACTGATGAGTGAAACTCTTCTTTTAGTTTTACCTGGGTTATTTGTTCACGAATTGCCAGCAACTTCAGAGTAGATGAAAAAAGTGAGCTGTTTGTCCTCTTGCTTCCTTTAACAGTGCACTAATGAGCCTTTGCTATTCCAAAAAAAAAATGGAAGTGAAATCTGTCTTATTTTTCTTTATATGCAGCATTAGATTAGTGACCATAGGGAAATACTGAATACATTTCAATCTTTCCTATGAAGATACTATCAAAGATACACAAACAACCTCACTAAAAGGGTCAAAAATCAGATCTACTTCTTAATAGGGGAAAAGTATTTAGAGTTAATTTAGTAATCTACCTCAGTTTTTGTCATGTTGCAGACTGTTCACATTTCTCTCAGGTGCAAATTGTGACCATTTCCAGATAGAAAACAAACTGTAATCTAGTCATGACATTCAAATCCAGAGCAGTGATTTACATCACATCTTCAATATCAGAGGCAGATGAAATTGAGAAACTTTGTACGCAGCTATTGAGGCATAGCCGCTTTTAGAGATTTGGAGATCTATAAACTAACAAATGTTTTGTTTTCACACTTAAACATGATACTAAGACAACTGATGGATAATTTGCAATAAATCACCAGACTTGATGAGATGAAGGAAGATAGATTAATAGCAGTCACTAGTCCACACATTTCTGAAATTCTATTGGAAACATTGATGCCAAGTTTCCATACTGAGCTGTCAGTGTATATGGCATAATTAGCACCTACTTCTAGTCCATTGACCTTTGTCTCTTTACTCTATTACATGGGATGTTGAATATGGGTCCTGAGCTATATCACATTTTTAGTTAACTTCCCATTTTCTCTTAAACTGTCAAATCACTTTCTCAGTGTACTTCTTGCCTATAAGTTGACAATGCTTGGGGTATTTTGAAACTTGAGCAATCTCAGCTTCTATTCTTTTTAGCCACCAATTTTCTCTTCAAAGCTTTTTTTGAGGCTATTATGTATCCATTTATATTCTATTCCATTATAGGAGAGAAAAAGCAAACCAACCTATAGTCCTTAGCAAAACAGACCTCTCTGTACTTTGTGTTTCAACTTTTATGAAGCCTTTTATTGCTAGTTGAGAGGGTAGAGAAGGCATTGTGTTAAATCTTTTAAGGCTATTAATACACAGCTCTATAACCATTCCTTTGATATCAAGCATGGCTTCAAGTCTTCTTTTACTCTCAGAGTCTTTTACTGTCTCAAAGATTTTGGATCAGAGTTTATTTTCCATCACAGTAGTTGTGACTCCTTTCCATAAGCCTTTAACTTCTTATTTCAATATGAGATCTCTCTTAGCTCTTCTCTCTCTTGAAGTACTTTATTAAGTGCATGTAGGAACACAGGCTTATACTTTCAATATCTCTCTGGAGATATATATAGGAAAGTTCCTTGTTTTAGGTACAGTTTCCACATGCTAAGTTGCTGTGAGTTACATTTCTGTCAATTGCTTCACAACTACATAAATAAGTGGTCAATTTTTCCACCTTTCAACAATAATTTCTATACTTTATTTCCATAGACTTTTCCAACAGATACTTCGTGGCTTTTCATTCTTTATTACCCAGTACCAAACCCAATCCTAGGTTTTAAGTTTTTTTCAAATAGCACACCATTTCTAGGTCATGCTGTCTTAGATACCTTTCAATCTTTGCCAAGTGTAATTTCAGATTTTTTATGGACTGATGACTGGTATGCACCTCCTACTTTTCCCTATTTGACTGCAATCATTACAATGACTTGCTTCTGAGCCCCATGACATGTTGATTATGTGAATACTCGATTATTTCTTCCTTTTGGTATAAAACTGCACAGACTGAATAAAACCTGATACAATGAATTATATAGCATGTTCCTACACTTCAAGACTGATGAATGATTGAATTAGGAATTTGGAAGTCTTTTGATAGAAATGTGATTATTTTGCAAGAGAGTAGATGGTATCTAACTGAATTATTAACTCAGTTAACTATTTCTTCTTGTAATTTGGCCCTATACCATGTGACTTTGTAGCCACACTCTCCAAGTGAAGCATCATTCTCGCTCCTTAACTTTGGGCCAGGTCAAGCTCTTGTCCTAAAATAATGAAATATGGAGAGGAGTAGTGGAATGTCACTCCCCTATCTCAGTTTTCAGAGGAACTGTGTTTCTAGTTCCTTTCTTGATCTTCTCTGTCACCAAATAAAGCATGCCCCAGTTGCCTTATCTGGAACTCTACAATGGAAGCATGTAGATTTTGTCTGATCCAACATGGTGCAATGGGTAATGAGATGTCAGCCTAGCCAGCTGAGCAACTTGAAGCAGATCACTCAGCTTATCCCATATTCTATATCACCCAGTGTGACTATGCTTGTGGATGTAAGTGACAATATGTGATTGTCACAGTGTCCATTGAATTTGCAATGTTTTTTAATGAATCAATTTATGACTGCTAGTCCATGTATTTCCATGGCCAGGGAGATAAACTGAACACTTGACTATACTAGCTCTCTTATTTTCTCAAATTTAATGAGAATTTCCATAAGTTTTACCAGACTTTTTGTCTGCATAAACCAATGCATTTTTCTTTTTTCATGCTTCAGTGATACAACTGCATGTTGTTTTGGAAAGAAATGAAACTAACCTGTTTCCACTGTCATAGCTCTTTGTGATGAGCTCGGGGCCAGTGGCTAAATTATTATTTTGTGACTTTTATTTAAGGACAAGATATCTGCAAGGAATTCTAAAAGTATTAGCTTAGTGCATGTACAATAAGGCAGTTGATTAATGAGGGCAGTGTCACTTCTCAATAAAAAATGGCACAGTTTGGGCCCAATTTTATTTTATTTCCATTTTTTTATTGTGCTAGGGGTACATTGTGACATTTACAAAAATTCCTACAATATACCAAACATATTGTATTTGAATTCACCCCCTCAATCATTATCCTTTATCCTTCTTCCCTCCATTCCTGGAATAGTTTTAACAGGTCTTATTTTTCGATTTACATACATTTGTACCCTATAGTTGCACCCAATTTTAAAAGAGCTTCTATTTTCTCTTCAATTTGTGCATGCAGGCATTTGTTAAGAATAGTCAATATCAAACTTAGAAAACAGTAGTTTTTCATGCAATAAGTGTTTAATTGAGAATTTTAATAGAAACTATGGAATCAAAAATGATGACTGAATAAATTATCTTCTGTACAAATTATCCAGGTACATACACATGTGCACAACCCGACATTGCATGTACACACACGCCAAGATATTTTTCACAAGGACATTCATTTGATCCCCAGTCAGAAGAGAGAAGCTTCTGTCTCAGTTCTTTTTTTTAATTTTCCTCCATTTCTGTTTTTTAATTATTACTCATTTATTCACATGTGCATATATTGTTTAGGTAATTTCTCCCCCCTTCCCCCCTTCCCCTCTTACCCTCCCCTCTTGATTCCAGGCAGAACCTGTTCTGGACTTTTCTCCAGTTCCGTTGAAGAGTAGAAATAAGCAATAATAAGGAAGACAAAGCGTTTTTGCTAGTTGAGATAAGGACAGATATACAGAGAGATTCCTAGCATTACTTTCATGTAGAAATGGTTACAACCCAGGTTGATTCATCTCTAGCTGATCTTTACACTGATTCATGATCCCCTCCTTATCTTGATCTCTGTTGCTTTAAGGTTTCTGTATTAGTTCCTCTGGAGTGGGGACATTAGATGCTTTTAAGTTTTGGGTTTTCCACCTATCCCCCTACCTCCCGTATGTGTTCTCCACTTGTCATGTGACCCAAGTCCAACAACATTGCTGTATTTGCCCTAGATCTAAAGACTGTATATGAGGGAGAACATATGATTTTTGGTCTTCTGAGTCTGGCTAACCTCACTCAGAATGATGTTCTCCAGTTCTATCCATTTACTTGCAAATGATAAGATTTCATTCTTCTTCATGGCTGAGTAAAATTCCATTGTGTATCAATCCCACATTTTCTTGATCCATTCGTCAGTAGTGGGGCATCTTGGCTGTTTCCATAGCTTGACTATTGTGAATAGTGCTGCAATAAACATGGGTGTGCAGGTGCCTCTGGAGTAATCTGTGTGGCATTCCTTTGGGTATATCCCCAGGAGTGGGACTGCTGAATCATATGGAAGATCTATGTTTAGATTTTTAAGAAGCTTCCAAATTATTTTCCATAGTGTTGCATCAGCTTGCATTCCCACCAGCAATGTATGAAGGTTCCTTTTTCTGCACATCATTGCCAACACCTGTTGTTGGTGGTGTTTTGATGATGGTTATTCTAACAGGGGTGAGGTGGATTCTTAGTGTGGTTTTGATTTGCATTTCCTTTATGTCTGCCTCAGTTCTTATATCAGCTTTAATAACCACAGATTCCTCTCCACAGTACCTGACTTTTCATTCATGTCTATATATATCAAATCACAAAAGCATTGCTTAGTTCCTTGATTTAGCTGTTATACTTACTCAGTGCTCTCAATCTTTATTTCTACATTTTCTCAAAATATAGTAATTGAAATATAACAAATATATAATTTAAAATAATTATCTTCCTAGTTGTAACTGAAAACACTGATTTGATTTAAAAAAGATGAAAAATCATATGTTCTCCCTCATATGCAGTCTTTAGATCTAGGGCAGATACAGCAATGTGGTTGGACTTGGGTCACATGACAAGTGGAGAGCACATACGGGAGGTATGGGGATAGGTGGAAAACCCAAAACATGAAAATGTGTGATTTCCCCACTGCAGAGGAGCTAATACAGAAACCTGAAAGCAACAGAGGTCAATATGGGAAGGGGATCAGGAACAAGTGAAAAGGTCAGGTAGAGATGAATCAACTTGGGTTGTAACACATTTGTGCATGGAAGTAATGCTAGGAATCTCTCTGTATAGCTATCCTTATCTCCACTAGCAAAAATGCTTGGTCCTTCTTATTCTTATTTATGTCTTCTCTTCGACAAAATTGGTGAAAAGGGCAGAACGGTTTCTGCCTGGAAGTGAGGGGGATTGGTGGGAGGAGGGAGGGAGTGGAGGAGCAGGGGAGAGAAATGGCCCAAACAACGTAGGCACATGTGAATAAATGAATAAAAACATTTAAAAAACATTGGAATGCAATTCTTTGCCAGTTGAAGTGGACTCTACTACCAAATGCTACAGGAGTTTGTTATAAAGTATATTTGAATATTTTTATGTTGTGGTAAGCTACAGTAAGTTGATGAATCTATGTGTGGAATGATTATAGGGAGGTTGCATATTGCTTAAATACCTCATCAAGATTTTTTTTTTTAAATCAGCACTATAAGCTGTTATTTTCAAAGTAGTGTATGGGTTATTAGTTTGCAGAAAACAAAAGGACCTTTCAAGTATTTCATGGATATGTCATAGTTATTAGCAAATATAATTCTAATTCTTATAACAAGCCACAGATGAGGTTTAGTCATTTGCTTATGTAGGAAATATTGCTTAATAAAGCACTAGGTAAATTATGTTTCCATTGGTTGTTATACTTGCATTTGTATTTGATCCTGAGGTTTGTTCAAGCATTTATTTATGAAACAAGAGAGTCAGACTTCAAAAATGCATGAGGGTGAGATAGAAGGGCAAGTCGATGACATTTTCTAGACACACTCCAATATTTCTGCAGCACTGTGTCAATTCCCGCTGTTGTGCAACCACAGGTGCAAGCTGCCTTTGATTAACTAATTGGGTTCAAAAACCTCTCAGGTATGAATGCACAATTATTGTTTCTGTTTTCTTTTTGTTCTTCTGACCTACAAAAAGACATCTGACTCAACTGTACTACTGGGGATAAAAGGAAGAATATTGATTAATTTATTCAAATGTAGTCTTTAAAATGTCTCACAGACCTCTAGAAAGAAAGAGAGAAAGAGAAAAAGGAAGTAAGGAAGAAAGGAAGAACAGAAGGAAGGAAGGAAGTAACAAAGAAAGGAAGGAAAGGAGGAAGGAAGAAGTGAGGGAAGAAGAAAGAAGGAAAGAAGGAAGGACAGAAAGAAGGAAGGAATGACAGAAGTAACAAAGAAAGGAAGAAAAGGAGGAAGGAAGAAGTGAGGGAGGAAGAGAGGAAGGCGGAAGGAAGGAGGCAAAGTAGGAAGGAAGGAAATAAGGGAGGAAGAAGGAAGGAAAGAAGCAAGGACAGAAGGAATGAAGGAATGAAGGAAAGTAGGAAACATTAAGTATTTTTCTTGAAAATCCTCAATAGAAAACCTCAAATAATACCTGCAACATATTAGAACAATAATTTGCATTTTTAGTGAAGCTGTTATGTCCTTTCATAGGAAATAAAAATGGCACTTCAGTGTTTGTGATCAACATTGATTGGAGAGTGATATCCAAAATGAAAGGAAGAACTGAAGAGCTCAGGGATTGTGGCTGCTTTTCTTTTTCATTCTTCAAATTGTTTTTTCAGCTTAACTTTATCAATGCTGCTGAATTTTCAAGGAAGAAATAAATTATAAAGATGCACACTGTTCTGAGATTCAGTGAGTTGTGTGTTGTATACTGTTGCCAGCTTTAAAATACAGTTAACTGAGAAAGCAGATTGCATTTTCTGATAGTGTCAAATATTCCATTTTTACCACTAAAATGACACTTTTTATGTGATAACTGACAAGTAATATCAGCATATGGAAAAATCATGTTTAATTTTCACCTGGTTACTATGATGAATTTTATTCTCAGATAGCACATTGAGCAATTCAGATATTAACCATAATTTTTATAGTTTAAAAATCTGCATCAGTACATGTTTGTTTGTTTGGGTGCCAAGTGGCATGTGAAAGGAACAGGTTATCACTTACTGCTGACACGACTCTGCTCGTTATTTTGAAGTGAATTTCTCACTTCCCAAGTTTATTTCACTCCTGTGATACACCAAACCCTTTAAAGTTATGTTTTCCTTGGACTTTCAGAACCAGTTTAGAGTATTAGCATATAACAATGAAGATGATGAAAAAAAATGAAAGAAAATATTTTTAAAGTCTACAATCTATAGCTTATTTTTAAAACCTACCACTGGGAGCATATAATAGTTACTTTGGAGGACTGTCAGAGTTAAGGAGCAAATTACAAGTGATGAAACTAGAAGATAAAATCTTTAGGGCAAAGTTTTCATTACTTGAAGTTTTAGTGCAAAACTTTACCATTAAAGATAATTTTATAAAATGATATACACACAAATAAGCACACATGACCATATTCCTACATTTAAATGGAACTATTTATCAAGAGAAGAAGCTGTTAGAGAATTCGGTAGGCTCTCTGTCATTGTTGTAAAATGAATGATGAATCAGATACAAGGCATCTTAATAATTTATTGGGTCATGAGTTATGGTTTTGTTCAATTGAAAATTATTAGATGGGTTTGCCTCAGGCAAAGACCATAGCGTATGGAAAAGGAAAATAGATTAAGCAAACACACCATGAACTTAATCATTTCAAACATTGTATTGAATAAAGGCCCTGCTGCATTTGCCATTAATTCAGGGAACAATTTTGCTTCCACACAACATAATCACAAAGATGGCAGTTATAAGAATAGCTCTGTAAAAGGGATGTTTGTACTGAGTATGTCTAAGTCAGTACTTTCACTCAATGCTTTTCTTCATGAATGAGGATATGGAAGAATGCAGAAGCCAAACCTTGTGACTTTCTTCTTGTATCAAAATTTAGTATTTTTCTAATTCTAATTGTTTACCTATTGACTTTGTCATCTATCCAATACACTTTGTCAACCAACACTTTTGTACCACATACAAGGTCAGACCTCATTGTGACGAGCCTTTTTTTCCTTTTTTGTGCCTAAATTATTAGTAGTGGCTGATTTTCAAGAGCAAACACTTTCACATGGACTTAAAGTAAGACTACTCCATGGAACACTGTGGAGGACATTATAAAATTTTTTGCATGTTATATACATATTTTATAAAATTACATTAAAATAATTCAAGTATATTTAAACATCACTCAATAGCTCTTTTTCATTTAAGTATTTGTCATTTATTTGGTGAAAGAAACTATGATTAACTGGTTTATCAGAACTGAAAAAAACACTCAACAGCTTCTTCCCTAACAGATATTATATTCTAGTGAAACAAAAAGATAAACATATGGTAAATAAAATAAGTTATGTACTCAATTAAGAAACGTGCTGTGGAAAGTGGAATACAATGAAAAGGAACAGTGAGTCCTGAGTAGAAAGGTTTTAATTTTAAAAACATTTTATGTGAGTTATATAATGCCTCAGTGAGAAGTGTATATTTGAACAACAAATCAAGGAAGGTAGAGGGTAAAACTCTGTCTTCAGAAGATGTTCTTGCACATAGACCATCCATTGAGTTTGTGTTTATGAAATTAGATATTGGGGTAGAAGTGTACTCACTAAACTCTCTTTAGAAATAAAGAGTCTTTTAAGATATTGAAAGACAATTCTTTTAGTTTTTGTCCTTGTTTCATTTCGTTTTGCTTTTGTTTTGCTAAATACAATGGTATCTTAGCTTGGAATTGACAAGATCTGAACTAGCTATTAACTGGGTAATTCTGCGTTTGAAAATAAATTGAAGGTTAGGGGAGGGAGGGAAGGAAAGAGAGAGAAAGAAACAGAAAGAGAGAGAGAGAGATTATTTGGAAAAGAAAACTATTTCAAAAATACAGAGAGAAAAAGAAGTGACTAGAACTAAATTTGTAATGACTGAATTGATAAGAACTGGTGATATTCTTTTTTTAACATCAAAACATCTTTTATTCAATCTCCTCTAAGAAGAAAATAACTGCAGTTTTTATTCTTAAAATTTACATTTGTGTGGATGATGAATGTAATTAGAGGGGGTTAATACAACTTTGATGTATTGAAAGAACTTTTGTAAATGTCATATTCTACCCCACAGCACAACTAAATAATAAAAAACATTTCTGTAATTACCAGTTTTCCAATTATTGAAGGATGTTCTCTTAGACCTAAAGAGGAATTATATGTATACTAAGTATTACAGATGGCAAACCTTGGTCATATTCTTAACGCAAGATTTTCTGATAGACTCATACACTAGACTTGCTGGGTAAGAGAAAGAAGCAAAGGAGAGTATTAACTCATGCTGAGCAACTGGAAAATTAAGTTGGCATTCACTGAGATGAAAGAAAAAACTGAGGCAAGAAGAGAGAAACTATCTGTTTGTTCCAGTTTGTTTGTTTCTTTTTAGTTAGTTGGATTTTGTTTTTCTTGAGTAGTGGTGCAAATTAAGATTGATTTCGGCTGTACTTGGTTTGAGAAGCCCAGTGTTTACTTCAGTGGAGAGATCATGCAAGCATTTAGATATAAGTGTGGAATAGGGGAATGGCTCTGGAATGAAGATACAAATTTAGAAGTTGCAAGATACAGAAACTATTTAGAAATACGACACTATAAAATGTCACTTTAGGATTGAGTATTGATACCAAGAAGTCTAAAGACTATTTCTTACAGTACTTACATGTTTCTTGGAGGAGGAAGAAAAAAACCAGAGTCTAAGAAAGAAAGGCCAGAAAGCTGGTATCTAACCAAATGGAGAAACTTTTTCAAAGTGGTAGAAGTAATCAACTATAACAATTCCTTTTGCTGTTATATAAAACTCCTTACATTAATTCAGATATTCAACCAGCTTCAATAAACAATGTATGCTATCATTTCATTCAATTAAATTATAATTAGCAAATCACCTCATATCATTATCATTCTTCTAGAAAATGTGATCTCAGATTGAGTGTTTTTTTTTTCTTTTAAACAGATAAGCACTTCATAAAATGCTCACTTCAATTTCTGTCTATTTCTTACATTTATTCTTCATCATGGACATTCTTTATAAAAATTGTCTGGTAGAAATATAAACTTACATTGATAAAATGCTTCTTAACATTTCCTTTTCATGAGTAATTTGCTACATTAATATGTACTTTCACCCACATTCTTTTGCTATCTTGTCCATGTCATTATTGTTGAGTGGAACACGGTCTAGGTTGCACAATGCCATACCAGAAAAGAGCAGAATGACTGACATCATTTCTGATAAAAACCTATAAGGGGCAGTACCTGCTCAGAGGTTATTTTTATAATGCCACAGACAAAGGCCTTCCAAACAAATGAGAAAACTGAAAAGTCTAAAATTGTATGCCATCAGAATTTAAGAATAATGTAAAACTTGTCATAAGTTCTTACAAAAAAGGTCATTTCTAATTGCCTAATGAGATGAAGAGGGAAAAGGCTGAGCATCTTATGGAGAAATGTCATAGCTGGCAGTTTTCAGAACATTACTGTGGTATTTGGTGCTGTAGAGGACAGCATCACAGTGTAACATTGATTCTACCCTTAAAAATGTGTTTTCAACCATTTTCATAGAAGTTTGAAATTTTCTTAAAATTTGTAAGTGTTAAGTGGCAATGTTGAGTTTGAATTTCTAGATTAGCCAAGACTTGTAATATTACAAAAGAGGATTATTTCTCTTAGTAAAGATCCTGAAATAAACTTCTTTCTTGATCCTAAAAGAATAAAAATAAATCACATGAAATATGACTCTGATATTCCTCCCTGTTTTTACTTTTTAGAGATTACTCTATTCAATTGCTTCACCAATTGTCTATAACAGAAGTATAATGATTTTTCATTTGGTAACCAATTACTGTATATTAGCTTTCTTTATGTTTGCTAAGTAAACAAATAATGTGACATTTGATAAACAACTTAAAAGCACAATCTTTAGAGACTGAAACCAATACAACAATATAAAAGAAAGTTGGGTTTTTAAATGTGCGTGTGTATAGGTGTGTGTGTGTGTGTGTGTCTGCTGTAAAACACTGGCAGGAAAAAGAGGACATATTGCTCATGTAAGTTTAGCTGAGTGTACTGCTTTCACCCTTATGCACATGATTTGGAGGAAAGTAACATGAGATAGTGAAGGAGCCTAAACTTACCAACAGAAGAAAGCAGTTATCTTCTCTGGAACAAGGAGTGTAAAACCAACAGAAGAGAATAGTATTCTTTAAGCTCAGTGAGAGTAGAGACTTGAAAGAAGAACTATAACTCAAGAGGAACACAACACCTGCCAGACCACAATAAGTCCTGTTGGAAACAGAAGAAGCAAACACTGCAATTCCTCTTGCTAGTGCCTCCCACTGAGTAAAGTACTCCAGCAACTAGAGTCCAAACAGAATCTGGACAATGAATAGTCTAGATATTAACCTCCTTGATCAGAGCAAGCAAGAAATGTGGGAGTCTGGTAAACAGAATAACTATCATAGTGCTTTATGTGAATTGAATTAAGCATACTTAAAACTAAACACAAGGATACTAGATTTGATCAGCTACTTTACCTTCACAGAAGATGGCCACATTCAAACCCCAGCATGCAACTATAATATTAGATACCACTAGCACTCTTTCCACAGAATTCTAAGGGAAGAGTGTGTTTGGGGGAGTAAATAATTGCTAAAAATGTAGATTAAAGATGACAGTAAAATAGCAGGCCACAAGGCCTGTAGTTATTGTTGCAGCTTTCTTTAATATATGTTCCATGCACCAATTCCTACAGAATCTCTTCCAATTGGAGAGTTTAGAGGGGAGATGGAAAACATCATTCCAGTGGACCCATATTTTTAGGGGTTGCAAATTGAGTAGGTGTCTGTTCTTTTTTATTGATTAACATTATTTTCTATCAAGATTCTAAGAAATCCATGGAAAATACTGTAGTTTTCTGACATTGCCTTACTTCCCCGCTCTCCCCTTACTCTTTGTCATTAGGTTCAGAACAGTAGCTCATTTCTTTTCTGATTCAGCAGCATAAGAAACACAACATGCATTGGGCGCCATCTGAAATTCTACTTCAAAGACAAAAAATGGAAATGTCACAAGGAAACTCACACAAAAATGTCATTTTTCTTTTACAAAATCAGAGAACAGGAGAGCAGAATAGGTGCTGCCTGGAGGGAGGATTGGTACCTGAGGAAGGGGGGGAGGAGGTGGACAAATAATGAAGGAGGATGAATATGGTCCAAATACTGTGCACATGTGAACTGAATGTAAATGGAAAAATGACACCAGTTGAAACTATTCCAGGAATGGAGGGAAGGAGGGATAAAGAATGATGGAAGGAGTAAATGCAAGTATGATATAGTTGAAATATTGTAAGAACTTTTATAAATGGCACAATGTACCACAACCCAGCAAAACAATAAAAATTCAAAATTAAAAAAATGGAGTTACAAAACTTGGAAGACTATAAGAAAATAAAGATAAAAAATTTGCTAATGTTAAAGTGCTGGCTTATGATAAGCAAAGGAAGGAGGGCTTAGGAATGTGGCCTTGAATGCAGAGGATATATCAGCGTAAAGGATAGCTGACGGCTATAACAATGCATATGTGTGAGAATACAGATCCACTTCCTTCTTTTGTAACCCAAATGCAACAACACCCTGTAAACCATGAGCACATCCAGCACCAGGTCCTTAGTTTCCAATACTGTCCTCCATTAAAAGGAGTGAGATCATTGTAGAGAAAAGGCTGATTCTAAGAAGAGAATAGGAAATGAAACCGGAGCATTTTGTGGTGACAGAAAGCAAGAACATGCTAAAAAAAAAAACAAATAAAAACACATTAATAGAGCATATCAAAGGAGCCAATTGGCAATTTGAGCTCCTAATGCTCAAAGCTAGAGCAATTTGATAAAATAACTGATACTGGATTTAATCTAAAATATAAAGTAATCATACATGATTCCATACTACCTGAATAAAAAATGTAAGCAAAAAAATGGAGGAATAGAGAGAAACTTCTAATGAAGAGGAACTTCAAACAACTTATATAGCTAACCTTCCTTTCAATTACCCATTCCTTAACCATGAGTCGTGTATAGTGATGCTAAATAAAAGTGTGGGGCCCAGTCATAGGGGCTCACACCTGTAATCAAATAGCTTGCTATTTGGGAGGGGGAGACAGCAGATCATTCATTGATTAGGGCCAGTCTGGACAAAGTGTTGCTGAGACCTTATCTCAAAGACCCTATAATCAGGCAGTCTGAAGCAGAAAGAGGATCAGTTCAAGGCTGACCCCAGGCAAAAGGATAAGATCCTATATGAAAAGTAATGAAAGAAAAAGAGCTGGGCACATGGTTTAAATGGTAGAGCATTTGCTTCACAAGTACCCAGCCTTGAGTTCAAACTCCAACGTGAAAACAATAGCAACAATAACAAAATACGGATGGAGGAACAAGAGACTAACTTTATAGTGGAGAAACTTGACACATTCTCCTTTAGCCAGATAATCAAGGTTAACATCAATACTGAGAAGTCACCATGAGAACTCATATCCTTGGTAAAATGGGATTTATAAATTTGTCTGAAACCTCTATTGGACAGGGACCATAATTCCCTATCTAATCACAAGAAATAAAATGAACCAAGTCCCAAATGAGGGACATTCTACAAAATATCTGACTGGTCAGTGCTCATTAAAACTGTCAGATAAAGTCTAAAATACTGTCCCAGCCCAAAGCAGACTAAGAATACAGTATAGCTCAGTGCAATGCAGAATCTTGGGTGGGATGCTGACTTGTCCAGAAAGGTACTCTTTAAAATCTAAGGAAAACTGAACCAAAAAAGTATTCTTTAAAATCTAAGGAAAACCGAACGAAATGTAGACTGCTCAGTCATAATGCAAAAATATTGACTCATTAATAATAACAAATGATCTATGTTAATTTAATGTCATTAAATTGGTGGACTAGGTGTGACTTATAGGATAAGTCTCCATATTACACTACTTTATTAAAACTAAATCTAACGTGAAGCCTTGAATTCAAATCCCAGTCCAACAAAAAAAATTAAAGAAAAATAAATTTAAAACTGTTCCAAAAATTAAATCTATTTTTAAAAGTCCACATTTAACTACAATATTTTTAAGTTACTTCATATAAGGTATCAATGGGAACTGAAAATTCTGTAAATAGTTCATTATACTTAATTGTAAGTGGGCCCACGGGCATTCAGTATTCAGTGCCCACTATTGTCATCAAGAAGCTGTTTTCCAAATAGAGAGTACTGGTCCACTTAAAAGGGAACAGCTTTTCTCTAAAATGTCAGGGGTCTGTGCTGTGGTTTTTCTATCCGCGCTTGTCAGAAGTTCCACAGATGCTCATTACCTTCCATAAGAACTTTTGAGTATAATTAATATGAGTGGGTCCTAAGAAATCCAGAACAGAGCTGCATTCACAGAAGTCTGGTCTTCCTAAACTTTCTCACTCTAATCCCTGCTCAAACTGGCTCCAAATTAGTAATGAATTATGCTACGTGTTTACCTTAAACTTTGAAAATACTTGCCAAATATTGTACCTTTTTCTTTGTGTTGGTGGTTGCAGCAATTTATCTTTTGCTTTACAAGGCTTATCTTAATCTTCCCTAAACTCTATCGTATGACATTTCACCCATGTGACCTGGTACTCTCTGTATCTGTGAGTGGTTTAACTCCCACTTGCTATCACATATGTGTCTCATTAAGGTATCTGGTGTGCCTGATTTTTATTGCTTTTTAGGTGCCATGGGCATAATTTCACTGTTAGAATGGCTTGGCACAGTGTTCATAGCAACTCAGCTAACTCAGTCCATGCTATGATTGAGTGTGGAGAGTTGACATAGATTTCACCCAAGGCAGTGAAGGTATCTTTGCTCTTCCTGGTAGGAAAGAGCAGGCTGTTTCTAACTATAACTGGGATTGAACCTCCTTTTTACTAATTTAATACTTATTGTCAAGGTTTCAAGGATGGTGTTTTTTCACTTCAAGAAAAACACTATGTCTGGATAGCAGCTTGAATTTGTGTCACCATTAATTGTATTTGAAATAACTTTTTTTTTCAGATTTTAGCTGGATAAGTGAGGAAGTAGGGATGTGATAAGAATTCCCTCTCAAGTTCCTTTCAAGTTTTTTGATGTGACACTAATTTAAGAAAAAAGTGTATAAAATCCTATCTTTAATTCTCCCTCATACAAACAAGGGAAGAGAGCCCCTTTTTTTCCATTTTCTCAGATTAATCCTAGAAAATTTATAATTACAAGTACTTTCTTTTTTCTTTAAGATGCATATAAATCCTTTTGAAAATTTCTTTTGTTTTTTGTAAGCTTTATGAACAAGGACTGTCTGACACAAGGATTTGGAAGCCATTTGTATTAAATGTAGTCATCAAGAGAAATACCATGCCTACCTCCCAGTAAATAGGTGCAATCCCATCTTCAGTGGGCATCTTGCTGCAATATCTAGTCATGTCAGTTTGTGGTTTTATTCTGTCCTTTTGGATAAAGCCAGTCAGCTAACACAGATGGTCATTCCGAATATAGGATAAATTTCTGATGAAGGTTGTGCAACAAATGGTACTTTCACATCTTCTTGTTTGAGGATTAGTTTTTGTTTATCTTGTACACAGTTTTGATGGGTTGTAATTACTTGGCTATATAAAAGGGTGAGATTTCCTTCTATCTTTCCAGTTTCTTAGAAGAGTTCATGTGATATGCTTCACATCTGGCTTAATAATACTATTTAATAATTAAATTTTTTTTTCTTCTCCCTTTTGTGGAGAGGATTTTTGGGTTGGGAGAATATTTTGCTTTTCACTATATTTCCCAAGTACTAATGTACACAGTTCTTTGAGGGATTCAATATTGCTTTTGGTTTAGCATTTTGACAGTTTTAAGGATCAGATACTTGTACTCCTATTTGTCTCTTTCTGTCATATTCACTCTTAATTTATGTGTCAATAAAACTATGTGGAGTTTTTCTAAGTTTCTAATAGTTAACTATCACTCAACATTCCATGACTGGAGAAACAACCAGGATGTGTGAATTGTGAGATGAATGGGGCCAAGTGAGCTGGAAGATGTGCTTCAGAGAAGTCAGTTTCTAGAGAAGCAAGCAGAGGCATGGGTGGATCAGAGTGAGGCATGAGGCACACATGGAATAGAGATTATTTTATTTCCATACATATGAATATATAATCAAATATATCCAATTTATATAGATCATGTATAAAATGTTGGAGAAACTTCAGTATTTTCGTTAAAAAGTAGTTGACAATTAAACTCATATTAGTTTGTCCAGAGATTACTTCCAAATATGCGAGTGTTTGTGTGTGTGGACTGAAGTTTTTGTGACATAAAAGTAGCATAAAACTCAGTGACATCTCTCTTCTTCATGATGTAGGACCACTATTTCTAAGTGAAAATCACTTTCCTCCACCAAAAACAAAATCTCTTGCCTACCAAGTCATCTTCCACATTCTGCAGTCCCTAGCCTAAGACAAGCTGCTTTATGCCTTTACAGTTTTGCTTATTTAGGATACTTCATAGAAATGTAATCAGAACATGCATAATATTTTGGGTTTGGATTTCTTTGCTTAGCATCATGTTTTTTAGAGACATCCATACTGGAGAAGGATGCATCAGGACGTCATCACTCTTTGTTTATCCATTCACTTATTCGTATACATTTCAGTTGTTTCAAGCCTCAAGCTATTGTAAATAGTGCTCCTGTGAAAATGCATGTGTAAGGATTTCTTTCAGTGCTTGCATTCAACAAATGTGGGTTATACACCTGAGGGTAGAAGTATATTATATATAGAGGTATATTATTATATAGTCTTATAATAATTTGATATTTAATTTTTTGAGGAGCTGCTAAATTTTCCACAGTGGCTGTAATATTTTGCAATCCTACCAGTAATGTGTAGAAATTCCAATAACTTTTAATTATTCCAGCTCTGATCATTTTCCAGTTTTCGATAACAGCCAGTCTAGTGGACATGACTCAGTGTCTTGTTGTGGCTGTGACCGGCATTTGACTAATGAGTAATGTTCAATATAATTCCAGTACTTGCCATTTTATGTTTTCTTTGGAGAAATGTCTATTTAAGTACTTTTCCCAGTATTTGGTGGGATTGCTTACCAATTTTTTTCCTGAGTTATAGGATTTTTCAGATTATATTCAGTTCATTAAAAGTTTATTGGGTATATTAACAAATATTTTATTGTCTGTATCATGTGCTCTCTCAGCACTGCTGCCTGCCCCTGAAGAGTGCTCTCTAAGTGCTTCCAGATATCTTTAGTGATTTGGAAAACTTTCCTTCCACATACATTTGATAATATCTCGGAATCTGTATATTGAAAAACTTCTGAATGTATCAAGATGCACTTGGCCTATTACAGAGAATATAATGGAGTGTAAATAACAACTGTGAACCTCAGAAAGATTTGATATAAAGAGAATGTGATTTATTATGCTGCATGGTTTCTATTTTCTGGTTTCTATTTCATTTTTTAATCTTAGGCATGGAAATATGCTGTCCACTTAGTACTTTTTAGTTTACAATGACTGAAGCATTTACTTTGATTACTGTAAGAAAGATGTACTTCCCAAGGGACAAGGTGCATAATTTTGTTTAAAATTACACATTTTAATTTGGAGCCAAACACAAACATAGTTATTTCTTTTTGGACCTCCCATCTAGTTCAAAAATAGTCATTGTGACCTAGTTTCTTTCTTTGTGTCTGTTTTCTATGATCTTTACATAAAGTGAAAACTATAGAGAAAACACTATCCATTGTAAGCCAGCCATATAAGTTGTAGTTTGCATTTGATTTTATAACTGAACACATAAATGTTTTTTAGAAAGGAGACACAGAACCTGTGAGCGAGCTGAATCACACAAATATATCTATAATATTGAGAGAAAACTTTTCAAAAAGGTGTCAAGTAAACCTATCAACTTGAGACTTCAGTTCCTTAACATCTTTTAAATTAAGTTTCAAACCAAGTTTGGCAAAAATATGACAATCTTGCTGCAGTTTAGTCTTAAAACCTCTCTGTTTATTTGTTCTACAATTTTAGAAGGAATAAATTTCTTGTAGGAATGATAGGAGCATGCATGTCTTGATTATAACTATAATTAGTAGTATTTTGTTTTAAAATATTACATTATAATATTTTGAAATATTACTTTATCATAAATGTAGTCATTATTATGTCTAGCTAAAAATTTTTGAACATATAAAACATCCTTATCATAGTATATAATACCCAGGACATTAAGAATTCAGTAAAATGTTGTTAAAATATTAGACAGATTTATCTAGAAACTGAGATTATGGTGTAAATGTAAGAGTCAGGCATTATTTCTTACTAAACATTCATATTCTCAATTTGGCTTGTTCTGACACACACCAAAAAATAGTTCAATAGCAAAACCACAAAGAACAATGTCTATTTATTCCTTTAATCTGAGCAGCAAGTTCTGCAGGTTCTGGTGACCTGGTAGAGCTATTTACTACACAAGTTCAGAAGTCACCATTGTCACAACTGTGAATTAGTATATCTATAGGCCTGTGTCAAATTGTGAGATCCAAGATTGCATCTTAGGGGTACTGCAATATTTGATGTTGAGGGACAATGTTGATTTTAGAGGAAAGATGAATAAAAATAATATTAGGTATACCTTTAAATTAATTACCAGTCCTAATGGATGAGCTATGGACGACAGGAGAATCTCTTTCTGAAAAGGAAAGTATATGAAAGTACGGATGTGAAATTGTCCTTAGCCAGTTGAATGTAGGGATGCAGTTTGTTTTCCAGAGGTTAAAAAAATTTTATTATTTAAAAATTTCCTGCATTCTTTGACACAGGGGACGAAAATGCCAAGTAAAACTTCAGTTGGCAATTTCCTCTAAAAGTAAACAAATTACAATCAGGACAGAATTCAAATTAACATTTGATTTAATATAGATAGGTAGTAACAGATAGGGCCAGTATTGATGGAGGTAAAATGTTCATTGAAATGCCAGATGTATGAAAGATATCATTTTTTGAGTTGAAAAATCTTTAAATGCAAGAAATCATATCATGGAAAGTGTCTCAGGGATTCTAAATTAAACACAGACGTGAAGAGTACAGTCATTGTTCACAAAAGGTGAGACTGAGGGGTTGCTCATGGTCCTTATAACATATCAAAATATATCACATTTGAATTCACCCCCTAAACTGTTGTTCTGAAGGGTCTTTAGTGCATAGACCACAGGCACTACGAATGGCCAAGTATGTGAAGGAGTGAAGGTTCCCCCAGGCAAGAGGTGGGAGAGCACCTGCCCAGTGGAGCAAGCAGTGGAGAGAAGAATTGTCGGCTTGAGATGGGTTCTGCTGCAGAGCTTTTACTCAGAAATGAAAAGAAGCAGAGAAAACGGAGCACAGCTATATAGTTATGCTTTCTAAGTGACTATTACTTCACAAAATGAACTACAGCAGAGAATATTAATTCAATATATTCTTTATATGGTGAGAGTAAAAACAAATATTCAATGTAAATCTACTAAATCAAAGGCTTAAAAAATACTTGGATTATTTTCTTAAAAATAAATCTCTTAAAATTTGATAAATACGGGAACTGCTCTCCTTGGAGTAAAGGTGGACCTCCAAAGCCCCTAGGAGCCTCGCACTACATTTTTACATACTTCATTTGGAAAGTTCTATAACCCTCTGGAGTACACTTGGAGTCTTGGTAATCTTGTATGGGCAAATTTAATAGTGTGCTTAACCCGTTATGCTCTTTGTATCAATTTTTTTCTACTCGGAGAACTGCCAGTTTATCTTTTCATGTCTATCCAAGGACCATGTCCATTGCTGAATCAGCAAGTTGAGCAATTTGTAATAAAGAAGAAGACATTATTACAGAGCTAACAAGTTTGACACAGGGATAGATTTTATATATGTTATGTATCTTATACAACCTCAGTGTTCATGGGCATAACTCCCCATTATAAATCACCTTGTCATTTCTAGGTTAGGTTTTAAAGTTTCCATGACTATTGCAAAATGAGCTGAACATATGTATTTACCAAATCATTTTTTAAAATTCTAAGAATATCATTTGGAGAGTTAATTGCTTATTTCTATCTATTACAATTATAAATTTAATAGTAGTATAACATTAGTTGAAAGGCCTGCCATTTAGCTATGAAGTAAATGGGGAGTTCATTTGCTTCAATTTAATTCTAGCCTTAAAGAGATAATTCTGAAATACTTAATCTATGTTAAATAAGGCTGGTTTTCAAAGCCTCCACTTAAACTTAAATACTAATGCATACAGATGAATTAACACCAAGACTTTGGCTTTCTTTTCCTAAAGCTACTATGAAATTACTTGATCTATCTTCGGCATACTGCACTAAAATTAAAAGCTAATTCTGAGAAGCAGCTAGTTAAACTTAGAGACACAAATGCCCACATGTAATACTTTTGGTTGTATATGAATTGAAAATAAGCTTTTCGTGTTTGCTGACTTTTAGAAGTTTGTTTTATTGTGCAGCCAAAAGAAAAAAAAAGCACAAAACAAGCAAATAAACAACAACCACAGAAAAAACCCCTCCTACTTACTGTTCAATAAGCAAGTTGTTTTCTTGATATTAGTAGAAATCATTGCATGAATCCATGAAATTTTAGGGAGGTCTGAATTTGAAGCCTAGAAATTCAGCTCTGTCTATTATCATGTCATCTTATTCAATTTTAGACAATTAACTGTATACATCTGTCTCTACACTAGTCAAACTAATTCTGCTTTTCTTAGCCTCAACTTTGCTTCTCTACTAAGAAATAATTTTTGTTATAGGTGTAAATGAATCACATTTATAAAAATATATAATTATTTTATGTATCTTGCTTATACTTCTAAAGGGCTCAGTGGTTATCTCTATACCCTTTAGCATACTATGTGCATGGTCCTTCCAGAGGTGTCATTTTCTGTCCAGATTTTTAGGATATGATGATGCCTGACTGCACTTACTTATAATGAGCATCCAGAAATAGATTTCTACTCTTGTTCTGTAGAAATTGTCAACCAATTAGAATGAAAAGACATCAACCCTGTTAGAATTTGTGAACCTACACTTTGCCTAAGCCATCCATCACAACTTTTATGAAATTATCATTATTCTTATTTCTACCCTTTTCACACAGGAAGGTTGCCTATTCTAATTAGACTGCAGAAAGTTCACTGTTTCATTAATAACTGTAAGTCTTGCTTTTAATAATATGAAAAGCCATCAAAATTAATTAATAAATAAATTAATAAAAAATAATAAAATTAATTTAATAAACAAAACAGCATTATTCTGTTGTAAAAGGAGTATTATTTCCTAAGCAATTCTATGTTTGTTATTGCATTTGATGAAAATATACAGGCAAGATAATATTCTAAATGGAGCCATCAATAATTTGTATTTCTATATTTTTTTATTGTTTTTGCCTGTTCTCTGAAGATTCCCAGAGATCTCCAGGATATGTGATATCATGTAAATATTAAATAATGTTTAACAACAATATTTTCTTATGATGGATATTGAAATATTTTGTTATTGCTAGTCATTCTTGAAACAGGCAAATGTGACAGGAAAATATACAGAGTATAACTGTACAAACATGTAATTTTAGCTTTAAATATAGTAATGAGGACAAAACAAAATATAAAAGGCATTAGATACTTTCCAAAGTAGGGAATTTGTATTCAATTTCTTAATGCCTCAATAATCAAATATCCATTATAATCAACTTTGACCATTCCAAAAGCATGAAGAAATGCATAGTGTTTTCAGGGATTCAGCCATGAACTCTTCTGGGGGCCAATAAATCTAACATTAGGGTGTGTGCAATATCTTATTGAGGATAACTCTTATCATCCTTACTATTCTTCAATGGAGAGTTCAAATTGACTGAACTGTGTTTTCTGTGTCTACAATGTATCCATCCCAAAATATATCTGTATTTATCAGGGTCTTTTTCCACATATGCATGACAATTGAATATTAGAGCATCTCTCCTGGAGCCAGCTGGCTAATATTTGAATCCTAGATTTGTGATTTTGTACTGTTATATTGAGTGCTGTGAGTTCTAATCAAGTTATTGTAGAAAAGCACTTAGACCTCTATTCCATGCATAAACGTGATCTCCAGGTAATACAATCCAGTATAATAATGTAATAGTAATTTAATAAGATAGAATTTCAGGTTTAAGCTATTCCTGGGGCAGTTTTCATTCCTCTTGTCTGAAGTTAATATGGAAAAAAATCTACAAGTCACATTTAGTTTTTTTATACAACATCTATTGTATGATCCTTGGCAAAATATACATCAGAAAAGGTCTTTCTAGGCTACTTTTAATGTGTTATTAGTATATAATATTTGTACAGGGAGTTTTGTTATGACACTTCCACATGTCTGTACAATGCATTTTTAAAGGACTCTGGCAAGTATTTTGCAGAAAATACTACAGATTTTTTGAAAATAATATTAATGAAGTTTACATACTGATAATGTAATAATTCCATATTGATCCCAATAATCCATATTGATGATGTCCTTATTTCTGCTCACATAATTTCAATGTCCATCTTTGACTTAATTTCTTCTTACAGGTGGAACTGTGATATATTACACTTGTGTATATAGTTGTGGGATGTTGATGGATACCCAAACTGCCATATAATCTTGCTCTGTTTTTCTGGAAATTTTGTTTTTCTTATCTCAGAGAGAAGTACCATCCTTGTTTTTCTTTCTCTCTAAACTTCCCATGTGCCTATCAATTTTTAGCTGATTTTCTAAGAAAATTTATGATTTTCTAAGAAAATTGCTACAATTAGGAAGGAACTAATTCATCTTTCCACTGTCAAACTGCTTAGCCACATACATCTGTGCTGAGACACTCTGTCTTTTCTGCTGCCACAATCTGAGGACTTTGCTCTCTTCAATGCTATTCCTTCCTCTGGTATTGTGCATTGCAAATTATCTTGATTTTTTCCAAGAAACTATATTCTATCTTTCTGATTGAGTTCACATTTGCAACACATTCTATAAGGAAGTAGGAAGTAGATTTTTGTTCAAATATATCCCACTCTGTCATTACCATCCTTTGCCACAAACACTCACATGCCATCATTTGGTATGTGTTTTCTTGGGCAAATGAAATGACAACAAGAATGGCATGTGCCATGTGGTATCAAGAATGATAGCAGTTACCCAGTGTCCCCACTGGTGCTTTATCCTAAAATAAGAAGAATGATAGTCTGGAGAGGGGATGTTATTTCAACCAGGAATAAAAAGAACCAGGTCCAGAAGACCAGATCCAATAATGAGGCAAATAGCAAAGCCTAGCTAAGAAAATCAGATTTTTCAGATAAGGATATGTTTTAATCTGATACCTTGTTCTTAACTGCTGGTCTGAAATATATTCACCACTGCCTGAACAAAGACAGTCTGAGAGCTCTATTGACCTAATACATTCAGAACTTAAATAATGCTCTTTTTATTAAAAAATAATAATATCTATCTTGCTAGTTCTTCTGTAAAACTAACCAAAGTTGCTTCTTCTTGATCTTCTGCCATTGAAATCATATCATTAAAATACTACAAAAACTGGCACCGTCCATAATATTTTAAGATCTCAATACAGGAACATGAAAATGTGTCATTGCTTGAAAATGTATCCTAAATTTGTACAAAATATGATTGTTTGCCTCTGGTTTCTGATACTTTTAAGAAATCTGTAAATAAAAATATGATTCATTCTTCTTTTCCTTTTAAAAATTACTAACTGCCTAGCAAATAGTATGTCCTGAGACATATACTACGAATACAAAGAAAAAGAAGACATAGCCCTGACTTTGAGTGATTTTTATTTATATAAACATAGCAGGAAACAGCACAATAAAGTGTTACATATATCATTATGGACTTGAAAGACATTAAACAGTGTATCCAGTTCCTGTCAGAGGGTTAGTACCAGTGGGAGGGGGGAGGACATAAGGAAAGGATATAGGAGGGTGAATATGGTGGGAATATAATGTACTCATGTATGTAACTGGAAAAATGCACCTTGTTGAAACTATTCTAGGAATGGGGGAGAGGGTATAAAGAAGAATGATGGAGGGGGTGAATTCAATTATGATATATTGCAAGAATTTTGTAAATGTCACAATGTACTTTCAGTACAATAATAGATAAAAAAAGAAAAAACCATAAAAATTACATAACATAGAAATGTTCATCTTTTTTCTTCAATAGTATAATTCATGTGGATAATATGTGACCAATAAACTTCTTTATAAAAAATAAAACAAAAAAATAGGGTGTACCGTGGATTCTAGTAGAGGGAATGAGGAAATACTAGTGGAATCCTGCTCTTGGAGCTGAATCAGCATGAAGGTGGAGTGTGGCCTGAAGTCCAATGCAAACTGGAAGCACAAGCAAAGAATGTCCTGGGAATCAGAAGTATTTCAAAATGACAAGATTTTTCCATTTGTGTGAAAGGAGTGGTGATGTTTTCTAGAACATGTGGCATAGATTCTTTTCCTTTTTCAGTGATGGATTAAGTTTAACATTAATATCTTATGATTAATAGAAGTGTATTAAGCAGTGATAATACACATACAAGGTGCCACTGACTTTAGAGCAGCCGTTTTCAATGCAGCACAGTGCATAGAAGCCAAGCATTTTATGGCCTTAGGATTGTAAACTTTATAAACTGAGAATAAAGGTTTTAATTGCACCTAAAATGGACTTAAAATTATTGTTCTGGAAAGATGATATAGGGAACATGCAAGATTGTAGAAATGTAAATATGGCATGAGCACAAAGCTATTACAAAATTACTCTAGACTTTGTTAGGATGGTCATTGATGTCATGTCAGAAAGTATCTATGGGGTAATGGAAATACAATGGAGGGGTGTTGTTCAAGGTATACTGTACAGATGTATAGAATTATCATAATGAAATTCCCTCATACTTTTAATGTATGGTAACTCAAAAATAAAGTTAGAAAATTTAAAAGAAAAAAAAGTAAATCTAGACCAGGCATGGAGGCACATATCTGTAATTCCTGCTACTTTACTCAGGAGGCAGAGACAGAAGGCTACAGCCAGTCTCCAGAAAGTTTTCATGAGACCTTATCTGAGAAACACATTAAAAGCAAAAGGACTGGAGGTTTACTTCTTGTGGTAGAGCTCCTGCCTACCAGGACAAAGTCCAGAGCTCAGTTCTCAGTACCACCAGAACAAAACAAATAAGTAAATCTACCCTCACTTTAACAACATTTCAGTTAATTATTTAGAAAAATAAGACCTGTTGGAACTATTCCAGGAATGAGGAGAGGAGGCACTAATTCTCACTCTGAGCAAGCAAGAAACATCTCCAAGTTAGCTAGGCAGAATGCTTGCCTAACAAGCAGTAATTCCTGAGTTAATTCCTCATTATTGCGAAGACAAACAGCCTACCAACTCACCACTGCTTGACTGAATAGTACAGAATGAAAACCCTTCACCTGACTACAAATATATTTACAAAGGGGCAAAACTTCTGTATCTAAGATTTGTGTGTGTTTTCTTAATTTGAACAACAGAATGATAATGGAATCTACTCTGTACATTTTGTGACAATAAAGAATGTAGGCATAGGAAAAATAACTCTTTAGAGAGCTATCACTAATAAATATTTCCTATCTTGATTAGGTTATATACTATCATAAATCGTATGTTCTCCCTCATATGTGGACTTTAGATCTAAGCAAATGCAGCAATGTGATTGGACTTGGATAATATGACAAGGGGAAAACACATACGGGAGATATAGGAATAGGCAGAAAAACCAAAACATGAAAGAGTTTGATGTCCCCACTCCAGACGAACTAATACAGGAACCTTAAAATGACCAAGGTTGTCATGAGAAGGGGATCAGGAACCAATGTAAAGATCACTTAGAGTTGAATCAACATGGGTCGTAACACGTGGGTACATGAAAGCAATAGTAGGAATCTCTCTGTATAGCTATCTTTAACTAGCGAAAACGCTTTGTCTTCTTTATTATGCTTATGTCATTTCTTCAACAAAATCAGTCACAAAGGCAGAATGGGACCTGCCTGGAACTGAATGGGGGAGAGGGGACGGGTGCGGGAGGAAGGCAGGGTGGAGAAATGACCCAAACAATGTATGCATATGTGAATAAATGAACAACAAAAAAGAAAATATTGATTAATTTCCTTATTACATTTTGCCTTAAAAATAAATTAAAATATCAGCCAAGACATAAATGATAGCTGAAGTAAGTTCTAATAATATCTTTCAACTTATTTCAGTGAACTGCCTTGACTAACTCTGAGCCCACAAACATGATTGTCTTCACTATGATTTGTCTACCTCAATGCATTTATTATAAGAACTATTGTCTGAAGTGTTTAAAATAATAGCAGGGATTTTATAATGGGCGCTTCAGACAGAAAAATGCAGGGAAAGATCTGTTCCAGGATCTATGTTAGCTGCTCAGGACTTCAAGGTCAATGATTTATCAAAAATACATACAACAAAACAAGCAAGAAAAAAGACACTCTGGGAAAGTATCTGTAGGTCATGTCAGCCAGAATTTTTCCTGCAGAAAATGACATTTTCCTTGTCCTTCTTTATTCTGTACTTCTGGGATAAGTGAAAATGTCACTTTGAGAACAGGAGTTAACATATTGATATTGAAAGAAAGAAAACCATATTCAGAAAAGAAATCTTAATGACTGTGACTGAAATCAACAATTACTGTCAACAATATCTCAGCCTATATGATATACAACTACACGTAAAGGAACAGTCACAATGAATCAAAATAGTAATGAATGGAAAAGTTTATATATATCCCATCATATTTCCTTGCCCCTCTAAGAGCATCCGTATATCCTGCTTGGTGATTTCAATTGATAAATTAAGCCTGATTGGATAAAAATAAGTATACATCTAAAAAGTGATGGGTTTGTGCCTTACTAGATAAGAAAATATAACTGTCACAATAAAACCGTTTAGCAGCAATGTTAGTCAGACTGCAGTTAGCACGGATTTATCTTCTACATTTTGATTCTGCATATTTTCTATTGGCTTATTTAATATTCATGCAGAGACCTTGAAAAATGATTCATTTTGCTGATGAGTGCAGTGGAATTGCGTCATTGCACAGAAAATGCATTAACTGATATGATAATATTGCATGAATGTAATAGACTTCATTACCACCTAAAAGAGTATATGATGTCTATAAACATTTTCTCATGTTTTCATAATGCATATTAAATAGAAATTTTACCAAGCTTCTAAACTTAATAATTTGCAGGATAATCAATAAATAATCTGAAATCAATCTTCTAGAATAGCAAGGAATTAATTTCTATTTCATCTATACTATGCCATTTTGTTCTTTTTTATGATTAAGATAAAAATATAGCAACATGTGTGTGTCTCTGCATACCCAAAAATTCACAAATTCATTAAGTACTATGTTTGGTCAAACATCATACATACAACCTTTTCTTTAATGACTAGAGGAGTGACTTAAGTGGTAGAGCACCTGCCTAGCAAGAAAGAAGCCCTGAGCTCAAACCCCAGAACCACAAAATAATTCTCAATTTTTTACTTAATTTGCCATTGGAAATATTATTTTAGAAAACAAATATTATTTAGGAACATGTTCTCTCATAAAAAGGCATGATTCAGCTGTAATCCCAAGAGAAATTTCTCCCACTTTCACTGGGTCTTGGGATATACATGACTTCCTTCACAAAGATTTTCCTGTTCCCTTTGGATTTAATTATTTATCCAGGTATCTTGTGTAATCTCGTATCCATTTTAGCATTGACTTTACTCTTTTCATTCTCTGCTTGCTTATCTAAGAGAATTCAAGCACACTGATTAGAACAAAGATAGTGATGATCACTAATATTTACTGAGAAGTTGCTATTCTACTTGACCATCTTACACTAAATTAAGTTCTAGTAGGGTAGGGTAGTAACTTAAATTTCTAGTACACCTTCCTTAAAATCATTCCAAGTTTCAATGTTAGTGTTTGCAAATTATAATTGTTAATTATTTGCTAAAAATTTAAACTTTCCTAATCCTTGATAACCTTCATATAATCCAGTGAAAATAAGAATAACATTTTAAATAAGCAATTTGGAGATTACAACCAAGCCTTGACCAGATTACATGTCTTTATACAGTCCATGAGATTTCCAAAATCTCTCTCTTTCTTTTTTTCTCTCTTTCTTTGTTTTCTTTTATTTCTCTGTTTTTCTTTCCTTCATTCCTTTCATTCTTCTCTTTTTCCTTCTTCTCCTTCCTTCCTTCCCATTTTTCTCCCTCCCTCCTTCCTTCCTCCCTTTTTTACATGACATCCCTTCATTTATCCCCACCTTTAGAAACTGTCCTAGTATCATTTTGCACCCTGAAGCCCTCAAGGAATGGTATCTAAAGTCCTTAATTGCTCCTCAATATTTTCCCAAATGGTTTATCTTTGGCAATAAGAATAGGTTTTTTTGTTTGTTTGTTTTTGCTATTCACTTGGCTTCAAATGTGTTTGGTGTGTGTGTAACAACAGTCCTTTCACATATTTCCCTTCTTTTTTTGAGCTTAAAACTCATATAATAATCTTTAATGTAATTTATCTATCTATCTATCTTTGGGGGGTATGACCAGGAGATTATTTTAGAATTTTAATCTACCCCATCATGAGCTGTACTAAATACAAAATTCTGTCTGTGGTAGAACCATTTGAGTGTGCTTTTCAACTGTTTAACCCCAGTAATAGGCATGGTGCTTCATCCATGGTAATTGAAAACTATTTGGAATGAAGGAATAAATACACAACAAAACACTTTCTTTTCTTTTGTTATTCTATGTATTTTATGGACAATGTTAAAATAAAGGAAAATGAATCAGTTTCACATCAAACAGGCCAAAATTATACAACAACCACCTTTGGTAGTTTTAGTGGTTTAGAGGTGTATTATACATTTACCTTACTACACCAACTTTATAATCCACAAAAAGGTCTAATTACTGATGTTTAAATAAATGATATGAATATTATTGCTCACTGGAAATTACAAACCTATCTTACATCTTCATATTTAATTCAGATATAACATGTCTCAAAGATGTTAACTATTAGTCCAGGCGCCTGTAGCTCACACCTGTAATCCTAGCTACTCAGGAGCCAGAGATCAAGAGGATCTCATTTCAAAGCCAGCCCAGACAAATAGTTTGGGAGACCTTATCTCAAACATACTCATCACAAAAAGGGTTTGCAGAGTGACTCCAGATGAAGACTCTGAGTTCAAGCCCTAGTATTGCAAGAATAAAAAGGATGTTAACTATTCATATAAAGAAAATATTTAGGCAGTATCTCACAATTTTATGAAACTTATTTTTAGTGTCTTTGTTAATTGTACCCATGTATACCCTTAAAATATCTTATTCTAAGAAATGTTTGGGATTTGTCATATAGGTATGCCTATGACAATCAATCATTTTTTTTAACATTATGGTTTCAGCATCATTGGACTCTATGCACCACTTACTTCTCTATTTTCTGATCACTTTCTTTTTAGAATGAAATCTGGCGGGACTTTGATATTACTATCAGTGTGTCTCCATGCATTTCAGACAAAGCTTCTGGCTGAGGAGTGATATTGCTATATTAATCCCTGTGGGAATATGTGAACATAGATGGACACCCGGTGTGGTACAATATATAAGTCAAAGTAGATGAAAACTCTTTTGACTGAAAAATGCATAAACATTTTCCTCATAAACTTTCAGAAACAGATAAATTTGATCAGTTATTGTCATTGTGAAGTTCCCTTCAAATTACGCATCCATAGTTGTAAATTGAGCTTATTTTCACCTTGTTTCTTGTTTCATTCACTAGAAAAATGCACAAATGGAATTCACAAATTTTTTTTCTCACAGATGTTTTCTCTGTATTACCTCAATGATGTTTATAAATGAGACTTGCTTATTTGTGCATGGGATGATAAATATCTGTTGTCTAAAGTCCACGGTGTACATTTACAGAATCTTCAATTTGGAAATGGCTTAGTCATTACCTCATTTAATCGGTTAACCTGATATTTAGTCTTTCAAGATTCTTTTCAGGGTATCATTCAACCAACACTTCAAATTTAGCAGAATTCATTATTTTGTGTGGCAATACAATAAATACTATTTAACAAGTATGCTTTGGATCCAAATTAAGTGGTAAATGAGCTTATTTCCTCAGTAAATAATTTAATCATAGTGCATAAACCCCTGTCTATCTTTAAATGGTCAATAGAAAGAATGTCAAGACAGTGCACCTTATTATCATGGAAAAACTACTATTATAAATTTACTATGAAACACATGCTGTCTTTATCTTATGCTATTTCTAGATGCATTACATTTAATATTAAAAATATAATACTCATCATGTTTGTAGCAAAACTGGTCACTCTTTCATATTAAGCAATTTAAATTACATGATTTCATGTAATTTCTCCTTCCTGGTGAACCGCCACTCTCATATGGAAAAGTATATATATATATATATATATATATATATTTCCCTCAAACATATTCTAAAACATAAAATCTGCCATGACAGAAGAGAAAGTAAGAAAATACTATTGAATAAGACATACATTATTGATATTGCTGACTCCAGTATTAACTCATGGAGTTCATTAGAGAAAAAGTCCCACAGAATTACTGGCTTTTTTTGTTAGATTTGCTTTGAACAAGAACAGAACACTACATGCTTTCTTTTATTCTTTGGTAAGGGGATGTGAAGGAAAAGATTATACCAAGAAGAAATGTAAAGGAACAAAAGAATACATGTTGATATTGAAAACCACAAAGAGCCAATGGGGATGAGCCTGTGCAATGTGTATAGCAAAGCTGGTCAGATTGACAGTACAATTGAACTGACCTGAGGATTATTTGATTTCAGAAAAAAAGAGATTATCTCCAGTAAAGTGAATTTGCCAAACAGAAAGAATTTGAAAAGATCTGTAAATTGAAGGCCAGATCCTCAGAGAACAACACAGCAAGTTTCCTAGGTGGCTGCTTCAAGACAACAAACCATTGGGATTGTCTCCACATGTTGCTTATTAGGATTCTCATTTAATGTTGACTGCTATTATTTCCCTGGTAAAATTTATATACTGTAATTTCTAGCTAGTCGTGGGCTTTGGAAGCACATATTTTGTGAGCTATCTATATATAGATATATATGTGTGTGTGTGTTTGTATGTATGTGAAATATATGATACATCTTTAATATGATTATCTGATATAGAGCACCTCATTCTAGTTGCAGAAACCATGTCTGTTGACTCTGTGAAGAATAACAAAATAGATGAGCTGTTATTCAGAACATGTACTGTAGCTTATAAATCAGAATATACTTAAAACTATAATTGAGCTTTTAATAGCTTATTTCTCCTTCTAGAAGGTGAATTAGTTTTATACTGCAGTAAACATGTTAAGAAGAGAAATTCCAAATTAGTCAAATGCATAATAATTCTCCATTCCCCACTTTATTGAGCTGTAATTGACAAATAAGAATTGTATATATTCAAGGTGCACAGTATTACGTCAATAAACACATACATGTCAAATTCTTACTACACTCAAGCTAATTAACAAAAGTATTGTTTCAAAGTTCCTTTTCCTCAGAAAGAAATTTAATATTTTCCTTGACTGGAGGTATATTTATTATATGTCAACTGAAAATTAAAAGATGCACACAGCAGAGTTCTATGAACTACCTGTAACACATCAAATCTAATAAACAGTGTAGCTCTTTCCACATCTTATTGATAGATACACCTTCAATCAAGTCCCCTGTTTGTGTGCATGTGTGGTGAGAACATTAAATACTCTACAGCCACCATACTGCATATTCGTGTTCCAGAAATAATTTGTCTTATAACTGCAAGTTTTTGCCTTTTTGCCAAGACCTTCCCTTTTCTCCTTTTACACTGACCTCTGATAATCCACTTTCTGTACCATGTTCCTATGAATTTGACAGTTTGTTTCACATTTCAATGAGATAATGCAGTGTTTTCTTTAGGTCTGGCTTATTTCAGTTTGTGTAACTTCCTACAAGTTCATCCACATTCATTTCAGTGCATTATTCACAATAGCTAAGATACAGACACTGAGTGTCCCTCATACACACACACACACACACACACACACACACACACACACACACACACACACCCTAAAATGTTATTTTTCCTCTAACAGGGGTCCTGCATGTGGGACAAAATGGATGAAACAAATTCTTAGAGTTTAGGTGAATAGCGGTGAGGCGAGAACACCATCACTGTGACACGGAAAGCACTGAAATAGTATCCAAATAGGGAGGAATCAGCTTTTTTAATAAAGACAAGAAATAGAAACTTGATTTACTAATGATCATAAGCAATTGTAGTATTCTGTGTTTGATACTCAGCAAGTAAAAAGTCTTCTTTTGTTTAGGGAATATTTTAGAGTGGTGCAGTCCAAGAGAACTCTGTGTGATTGCAGGCAAGTTCTGCCTCTGCACAACCCAATTCAGGAACAGTAGCCACATGTGGCTTTTGAGCATTTGAAATATGACTGGTGCAAAAGAGGGGAATGAATTTTTCATGACTTCAAATGTTAAATTAATTATAATTAACTTCAAACAGCCAGGTGTATCTCCAAGAAACACCAGGAGCTGCCAGAAGCTGGGAGAGGAAAGAATGGCTATAGGTCGGAGAATATTTGATTTTGGACTTCTGGCCTCCACAGCAGTGAAAAAATAAATTACTGTTGTTTTAGCCATGGACTGTGTGCTAATTTGTTATGGCAAGATAAGAAACTATTACAGATGGTTTAACTAAAAAGTTGAAGCGTTATCAAGAGGTAAAGTATTGAGAAACAAGGAAGTGTTCATTCATTACAGAGGCACATATTCTTACCATCAGATCTCTGCAATCATAGTGGAGGAGGAGCTCACTGTGGCAGGTGCATCTCTCTCAGCACGGTCCCTGTAGTGGGCTTTCACTACCGTCCCTCCTCTCCACAGTGCGATTCTTACTATTTGCTTATTATTTAACCTCTCTTCTAATTGTGTGTGTTACACAATATGATCCATTACCTGGTTTAGGTTAACTAGAATCTATTTCAATCAATAGGCAAGTTATGGAAACAGCCAAGATGCCCCAGCACTGACGAATGGATTAAGAAAATGTGGTATCTATACACAATGGAATTTTATGCAGCCATGAAGAAGAACGAAATGTTATCATTCGCTGGTAAATGGATGGAATGGGAGAACATCATTCTGAGTGAGGTTAGCCTGGCCCAAAAGGCCAAAAAATGTATGTTCTCCCTCATATGTGGACATTAGATCAAGGGCACTCACAACAAGGGGATTGGACTTTGAACACATGATAAAAGCGAGAGCACACAAGGGAGGAGTGAGGATAGGTAAGACACCTAAAAAATTAGCTAGCATTTGTTGCCCTTAATGCAGAGAAACTAAAGCAGGTACCTTAAAGCAACTGAGGCCAATAGGAAAAGGGGAACAGGTCCTAGAGAAAAGGTTAGATCAAAAAGAATTAACCTAGAAGGTAACACCCACGCACAGGAAATCAATGTGAGTCAATGCCCTGTATAGCTATCCTTATCTCAACCAGCAAAAACCCTTGTTCCTTCCTATTATTGCTTATACTCTCTCTACAACAAAATTAGAAATAAGGGCAAAATAGTTTCTGCTGGGTATTGAGGGGGTAGGGGGGAGAGGGAGGGGGCGTGGTGGGTGGTAAAGGAGGGGGTGGGGACGGGGGAAAAATGAACCAAGCCTTGTATGCACATATGAATAATAAAAGAAAAAAAAATCATCCACAAACAAAAACAATAACAAGAATAATGACACCAAGGAAGATGCACTGTGCGTGGTAGGAAAAGTTTTCCCAAACATGGAAAAATTCATGAAATCATTTTGGAAAAGTTGACAGATGTCATTATCAATGATTTAATTAATGACTATATGGTCAACAAAGTATGTAATCCATAACTGGACTTGAGAAAATAAATTATGTATTTCTATTTTACATATGTATACATTATCATATTTACTGTTTACATATCATCAATACAAAATTATATATGTGCATATATATATATACATATATATGTATGTCATATGTATATACAAATATACATATACAAATATTTATACATAAATACAAATGTGTGTATATACACACACTATATTTCTGCTCAGACTGTGCCATTTTAATCAGAAAGACTGTGTGATGATTAAGAAGTGAAATTCAACTTATTCAGTCAAAAGTGTTTCAGTGAGCATCTGCTATATGTCAGGTATTGTCATAGATGCCAGATATAAATCAGTAAAATACCCAGAGCTTACTTGCTCTTTTCTTATTAAGATACAGGTAAGAAGTTTGTATAAAATTAATTTAAGCTCGACTAAATTGATAAATTTTATAAGACTGATTTCTTTAACAATTTTAAGCTGTTTCCCAAAATGATATCCATGAAATTAAAGGATATTTATTTTTTACTCACACACATATAATATATATATATATATATTCTTTTTATCCCACAAAATTTTAAGTCATAAAAATAGTAAGTACATGAGAAATAGGATGCCCTTCTCAAAATAAAATTTATTATGAGTTTCTTTTTGTTAGAGAAAAGGGTGAAAAGTGTACATTTTTCATATTGAGCATTACAATTACAGTCACATAGTACTGGTGAGCAGATTAAAACTGCTCTAATAGAAACATAAATTGGGCTGAAATATTTCTTTTGGTAGCAGCTAATTTTTAAATTATGAAGAAAATAACCTGGGGAGATGCCATTTGCACTAGAATTCTTACTTAACAATGACTGCAATGTAAAAATTCCACTGAATTAGAGGAAAATCATGCTGCAGACTTTAAAAGTTTAGTATTCCAGTAACTTGTAAGAAATGCTTCTTCACATGATTCAGATATTTAAAAGTATTTCAGCTAGAACTCAGAAACTGATAGTGCTAAGTGCACGTTTTCATTACCTTTGTAGTCTAATAATTTAAAATCCACTTTCATTTAAATGGGTTGTTGAATTGAATTACTCCAACATGTCTAATAGAGTTCCAGTTTATAGTGAATAAATGAATCTATAGGTATATTAGACAAATTATATTTTCCATGACATTTAAACCTATTTGCTGAATTTATAAACATTATCAACAGAGTTTGCAATCAAATTTAAGTATTTTGGAAAATTAAATGTGTGGTACTCATCCATTTTTATTTATTAGTTTATGTAAATAATGTTCAAATATTAAATGCTTATGCGTAATTTATAATAAATCTAATAGTAGTCAAATGATTAAAAAAGAATAAGCATGGTCCTTTACAAAAAATGTAATTTTACATTACTTTTCCTGACTTCTGATCCAAATTTAAAATCCATTATTTATGGCAGTTTTTACCTTATATTGTCATGCAAAAATAGGAAGTCACCTGGGATACTCTCTGGGGCACAGTGGTACTCTTCACTAGATTTAAATCCCCCGAGTCATTGTCCTCAGTTTTCCTCATTAGTCCACTACTGTAAATGGCACTCCAATAGGTGAGCAAATTGTTTTACCATGCTGCAAAACCATCAAAAGGGAAAAGGAGAATTGTCCACAAATCTTCTAAATTTCAGCTTTTGAAGAATTTTTTTTACAGTTTTTTCTTTCATTCTTTTCCTCCTCCCTTGGTCTCCTCTACCAGTCTTAAGTATTTTTTGTATGCACATTTGAATAAACGAATAAAAAAATTAAAGAAAGCAGAAGGAGAAGACATTCGTTGGGTAATTACTAAAGGAGAATTTTGGCATTTTTTAAGTGATAGGAAAAGAAAATTCAAGATGGCTGGAGTAATCAAGCCATGAAAAATGAACCATGGGATAAGGCAGAATTAGTCTAGCTGTGTAAAATAGGTCTCATTGCTCACTGTATACGAAAATGTCTCCATTCGGTGAAGTAAGAATGTAGCAACCCAAGGTCTCTGCAGATCCACATATCATCCTTATCAGCTTCAGTTTATCAGACCTGTTGCTAAGAAGCCTGGTGTCACTTTTGATATCTTCTGAGCAAAAGGTACTATAATTAGAAATACTCACTTTATGATCTCATCATTTCAAAATCAGTGCAATAACAATAATGCTGTCTCATAAATTTCTCCAGATTTTTATAAATCAATTAAATTTTCAAGGAAGAATTAACTGAACTATGAGTTAGACTCAGAAATACACTACTCACCTAGAGTGAGAAAAAATCAATTGATTGGGAACGTATGGACATTCATGGTGATGTGATGATGATGGCTGCTTCTTTGCCCCTGCTGAGTGATCACCACCATTCTGAGATCTTTCCATATGTTGACTTACGGTTTGTCCTTAGAATAACCTTCTGAATTGAGTACTGTTATTTTATCCATTTTTTGGATCATTAAACAAAACACTAGAATGTTGGCGACTCCTCTACGTGTGTGCAGCTGGCGAATGGCACAAATTATTCATTAAATAAACTTATATTAAATAAGAGGACAAACTCTGTATCCTAGAACTGGCAATTTATTGAGAAAAAAATCACCCAAGTTATGATAATTGTGAAAAGAACATAAATATCTATTTGTCTGTGACATTAATAAAAATGTTTTAAGTAATGTTAAATTATAATACTCAGGCAGCTCCTATACTATTACTTTTAAGTTAACAAATTTTCTACTAAATATTTTCATATTTAGTAGAAATATGAAATATTTATACTTTCATAAATAATGAATATATCTACTATTATTTGGTTAACAAAATGCTAATTGTAGCATAAAGGATTTAAAGACCTAGACTGTAATACTTTTACAACTGGAAATTCAATTGCATTAAATTGAAATTAAAAAAGTCCTTTGGTATTGTAAACAGAAAGTAAATTCTTAGAGGTCAAACAAAAGAAATTTCTGGTTATCTGAACTATGTACACAGGTAATTCTGAATCAAATGTATGTGAGAAATTAACATTTTTTCTATGCTTTCCTTGTTTATCAAATTTTTGTTGGCACATATTAATTATGTGATCTGGGGGATTTCCATGGTGCATGTAATATACTTTATTTTCAGATTTATCTTTGATTCTTAATAAACAATTAAAATTGCTTGTGATAATTTAACAAATATGTTGCCATTTTTTAAGAACTTTTCATGTTTAGGTAAAAAAATACATATATCATGTTAACTGAGAAGGCATAACCAATTGTTTGAGACATCAAGATTTCAGGACTTGGAGGAAAAATAGTGTAGGACATTTTTGGTCTCTTGCTTGTGGGCATGTGTTCTCTGGATTCTGAACTGAAATAGGGAGCAGATATGAAAGATAATATACTTCTGTCTTCATTCAGCAGGCTTTCATAGACATGAATAAGCAGGAAAGTAAAGGATAAAACCAATGTGCTCTTTTCTTTCTCTATGGCACATTACAATCTTTCTACAAGTGAGCATGGTAATGACTTCCTAGAGACCACCATTAATAATACAAGGGGAATTCATTGTGACAATTCTGATCAAGTTTACCCCCTCCGTTATATTTCCATCCTCATCCCCCTCAGCCTTCTGCAAATAGCATTTGGTGGTTTTCATACATGTATATGAAGTGCACTTTGTACACATTTATAAGGTACAATGTGATGTTTTGATTAATGTCTGTATTGGGTGGCAATCAGCTCAACATAATTGCCATGTTAATCATTTTAAAGTTTTTATCATTTCCTTACCATTAGTATATTCAAATTATTCTCTTCTACTTATGGATACGTAAGATGCTGTTGTTAATTATATTCACCCTGCTGAGCCATAGAAGACCAGAACTTATTCCTCTATCAAACAATACCTTGTACCTATTGATTGGGTACAAGGTATTGTACCCGTACTGTCCCCAGTCTTGGGTCACCACTACTCTCTCAACTTCCATCAGATCAAATGCTTTAAATTCCACTTAAGATTTCATATTGGTACTTCACTTATTTTACTTATTATAATATCCTTCAGGCCTGTTGATGCTGTTGAAAAAGACAGGATTTCATGTTTTTTACGTCTCAATATTGTTACATTGTGTATATATACTACAGTTCCTTCATCTATTCATTTGTTGATGGACATTATCTGATTTCAGAAATTGGATACCTTCAACTTCCATGGCAAGTTAGTATGGTATAGGGAGAATTTTATTTTACCTAATAGAGAAGTCTAGGTTTAATTCAAGATAATTGGAGCTAGTGGGATACTTTTGAATGGCCTGTTTCTCTGTCACAGATAGTTTACTTATTATTATTGTTACTATTATTATCAGTATCTGAAGAAAGCATTTATCTTTAATTTTTTTCACTGTGACAATGTGGGACCAGTTTTAAAGGGAAGACCTTTACACAACAGATTGCCTGAACTTTGTGACAATACAAATTTGTTTAATTTTTTATAAATTATTTGTATTATTGTTGTATAGGGGGTACATTGTGACATTTACAAAATTTCTTGCAATATATCATAGTTGAATTCATACTCTCCAAGATTCTCCTTTATCCTCCCTACCCCCCGTTACTGGAATAGTTTCAACAGATTTCATTTTTCCATTTACCTACATGTGTACATAACTTTTCCACTATATTCACCCTCCTACACCATTTCCTTATATCTTCCCCCTTCCCACTGGTATCAACCCCCCAGACAGGACTTGTTTTACCTTTAAGTTGAGCATGTATTCCCTCTTACTCTCTTGAGAAGAGGGGCCACAATACAGAGACAAAGCAGGGAGGAATTCTTCCCAGGAGTTACTATTTTCTTGTTCACTGAAGTCAAATTTTGGAGGAAAAATTTCTTCTGTCTAAAATTTGGTTTTTCACTAAGTCCTGGGTTAAATACTAGACATTATATAATTCAGCAAAGGCTTCCCTCTTCCTGAATCCTCCAGATGGAATGAATACTCCATCGTCCAATGATTCTCTACCATGCATAAGAACCACGAAGAGAACACATTCTGAAGGTTTTTATTCATTTTTATCTCTTCCTTCTTTTGCATAATCATTCAGAGGTTGACATTTTTCAGAACCCAATATGCATGTAATGTTTAGAAAATGCATGAGAAAATTAATGAATGTAGAAGAAAAGATAATCACTAAGCTGGCCCCAAAGAAAACAAAACAAAATGAATCACACTAAACATGAAAATGAGGATAAACCAAGAGAGATAGGAATGAGTTTGCCAAGAAGAAATGTTGTGAAATCACCACTGAAAAAAACAAGATTTATCATTTACAAAAATGTTGCCAATAAAAATAAGAAAGAGAATCATAGATTATTTATGGGTCAGTGTAAATGACATAAAATGAGAGTAGAAGAGGCAATCAGTGTTGATAGCAGTGGCTGTAAGTGAGCACTTGTGATAAGTAGAATGGACGCTACCATGTCATTTGGATGTGAGTACTTTTGTAGAAGGAATGCAATTCCTTCTTATCTGCTAATTAAAATCCAAAAGTTAGCTTGAGATGAATTTTATGTTAGTAGGATAGCTTTATAGACTACGCACATTTTTACAGTGCTCTGATCTACTCTGCTGGGTTTATAAAATAGGTGTCTGTGGTGGTAGTGAGGACCATCTATTGTCTCTGTCCTCCAGGGATGCCTGCACTTCATCAGGGTGAAAAATTACTTTGGCTAAGTGAGCTGGGGAGAGGCTAAGAGGGAATTCTTAAGGTGAAAAAATAATTTAGTAGAATATGGGGAGATGAGGACATGTTATCAAATGACAAACTTAAATTATAGGATAAACAAATTCTGGGTATGTAATGTATAGCATGGTGGTGATGAATATATTAACTTTATTGTGATAATTACTGCACAATGTATACATATGTCACATTGCATATTTAAATATAACCTGTCTTTACTTGGCAATCAAATATTTTAAAATATTAGTGAAAACTCTTTCAATATATGAAAATAACTTTCATTTGAAAAAAATTGATCACAAGAGGAGGTAGGGCAGTCATATAGAATATTAGTGATAAGTTCCCCATACTAAATGTGAAGCCTCCTGTCTCATATCACAAATCCATCAAATAGACACATACACAAGTGCACACACTCACATGCACTCAGAGATACATACATGCAATACAGGGCCACGCAGATCTATGTTGATTTTTCACATTTAGTCCCTAAACAATCTCCCTAATATTTCTTATTTTCAGAAATTAATTTGCAGGATTGTGGTGAAAATTAAATGAAACATTGTATAGAAATGCTTGCTAAGCACTACAAAATTATATGAGTGAAAATGAGAGTCGAGTTTGTATCATAATAAGTGCATTTCCCTTCTGATTTGGTGTTTTTCCAGTACTGGGGATAAAACCCAGGACCTCCGATTATATTGACCAGTGAGAAGGGCTAATTTATCTTTTCCTTTAGTTCCCCTTCCACTTAGAAAACTGAGTCTAAGCAAGAAATGGTACAATATTTTGAACAATGGCAGATTTTTAAATTTCAAGTTAATTTATAATAAAGAAACATTGGTATGCTGTAAATATCTTTCATGGAGAGTTTTCTATAAATGAAAATATCAAGAACTCATGGAAATTAAGCTGGCTTTCTTTTTATTACAATTACCTTATCATCAATCTTTTGGTTGGTAAAGATACTTAGTTTCTGAGAGTATAACAGATGAAAGAAAACTAAAGAAACTATAAAACATAATTTGGTTAATAAATACAGGAAATTAGGATATCATACACACATACATATACATGAATATAGCAATGGACCTAAAATGGTAAACCTCACTTTCCTCTAATTTTTTAAATATTTTGTATGAGCCTGACTGCAATAAAATGAATTGTATAAGGTCAAGCTTAGTTGCTCACTCCTGTAATCCCAGCTATTTAAGAAGTAGAGATGGGAAGGATCTTGGTTGGAGGTCAGTCCCCCAGCAAAGTTAACTACATCCTAATCTCAATCAACAAGTCCAGTGTGGTGGCATGTACCTATTCTCACAGCTAAGGGAGAGGCCTTCAATAGATGGATTGTGGTCTGAGAGGCCAGGCCCTGTCAACGATGTGAGACCCTACTGGAAGAGTAACTAAAACAAAAAAAGGTTGAGTAGTAGAGCGTCTCCCTAAGTGAGACCCCTAAGTTCAAACTCCAGTACCACCAAAAACCAGGAAAAGAAAAAAAAAAGTAGGATAAGAAATGTTGTTCAAAAAAATTTCATAGTGATAAAACAGCCAATATATTAGACAATAAATAATATGTACATATGTATCAAACAAAAGACCTACAAAATACATGAAAGTAAAATGGGTGAACTTGGAAGGAGACTTATATAACTGAATAATTGTACTTAGGAATTTCAATATGCCAACCTCAACAATTGAAAGAACAGCCTGTTATACAATCAATAAATTAACAGAAGACTTGGAAATCAGTATCAACATAGTGTTGGTGGCATTTGTAAAACCCTCCATCCAACCAGAGCCAATTGCACATTCTTTACAAACATCCATGGGGCAGTGTGTGGGCCATAAGTAAATGCCAATATAGGCTACTGAATTAAACCAACTGAATCGAAATAAAATTTAAAAGAATTCATAGGGCTGGTCCAGTGGCTCAAGTGGTAAGAGTCCTAACTAAAAGAAATCATATTAGGAATCCATATCAAAAAGTTTTAAAAGTCTCAATATATTTGGAAAGTAAAAATGGAGGGGGATGTGGTCCAAACTATGAATACAAATGTGAGTAAATGTAAAAATGATGAAATAAAAAAAAACTTAGTGTATACTGACAAGACATAATAAATAAATAAATCAAGGGACTAAGGAACTCAAAAATAAAAAAGAAAAATTTAAAAATATTGTGATTACATAAAAATGTAAATTCCATATATTTGAACTTCTATCATGCAGCAAAAGCAGTTAGTTGAGGAAAGTTTACAGTTGTATATATTAATAATAGAAAGAAAAAATTAAATTAACTTGACTCCAGAGACATTTTCTTAAAACTCAAGATTTTTATAAATCAGGTAAAATCCTCAAGTCTTCTAGGAAAAAGATCAAATGACAGGAAAACCAAAAATATTAGATTTCAAACCCAATATAAGAAGCAAGGCAATAATATAGCAGTATTTTAAAGAGTCAGTCAAAGAACTTGTAAACCAAGTATTTTATTTCAAACCAAATTTTCTTCAAATACCAAAAATTTGTAAAAATATAATTGAGAATATGAATTCTTAAGGGAGTCTGCACCTGTCAATCCTCTTAAATCTAATATGGGATAAGCTTCCTTCAACCAAATTAAGCAAATTTGAAAATTTTCCTTAAAAATTAATTTGCTTGAAAAATTAACCAAATGAATCATGGTCACCATTTCCAAACATTGCAAATGTACACATGACCAAACATTAGTTTAGGATGGACACATGACCAAGCATTAGTTAAGGATGTAGATGATGACTTATAAATACTTACACTGAAAGAAAGTAAAAGGAATGCAACTAAAATGGAAAGAGAAGAAACAGATAGAAGGAAAATTAGAAAAACTTCAGTGGTATATGGATAATAGGTGGGTTGTAGTATACCAAATAAAATTGGTACATCATATAAAAATATCAGACCAATGGCATTAGAAGTTGTAAGGACAAAGATAACCCAGAACAAGAAAAGAAATTACCCAAACTAGAAATGAATTTTGTGAAGAATTATCATTTCATAAAGAATCATAGAAAATATCACACAAAAATTGGAGAAAATATTAGAATTACTATATCATGAGATATAATATTAAATGATGTTATTGTTATTATAGGATATAAATATAATAATGCTTAACAGTACATATTAAAATACACTCATAACACAATAAGGTTGAGAACAAACCATAATAAATTTTAATGGGCTTAACCTACATGTTAAAGGAAAAAATGTTTTAAATGGCATATTACAATCTACCAACAGGAGAATCAGAAAGATAAAGAGTAAATGTACAAACACGTTCTGCCTGGTAAAATTAAAGCCAAAACTCATTTGCATGGCAAAGCACACTTTTTATTAAATTGGAAAGACAGAAGCCACAATGAAAAATGGAATACTCGTCAATATTTATGTACCAATTAACAGAGCAACAAGAATATAGAGAAACATAGAAATCACAGTTTATGTTAGTGTGGCATTCTCAGCACAAGTGGGAAAAAACGAGAAGTTGTAAGGAAAAAAATAAGGCAAATTTTAATGATATTCTGCATAGGAAATGCACATTCTTATCAAGGGCCTGTCAAACATTCAAGTCATAGCGATAAGTGAACCACAGGACATCCAACTTCTGAACAGCAAGAAAGTCCAGCTCATGGATGACCAAACAAGAGTTGCAGTGGTGCCAATTCAATACAAAGGCTTTGTTCTATTTCCCAGAAACTCCCGCCCACTGTTCCAATCAGAAGTAGCTGAGATTATAAAAGTGTACCATGCACCCAGATTATGTTTAGCAGTCCTGGGATTTGAACTCACAACCTCCTTCATCAAGGTAAGTACTCTACCACTTAAGTTATGCTCACAGCCATTTTTTCTTTGGTTATTTTTTGTGTAGGTTCCCATGCTTTTGTCCCAGGCCAGCCTCAGAATGAAATCCTCCTACCTGTAATTTCTGCATAGCTGGGAACACAGATGTACACTCCTATACCCAGTCAGTTGGTTGACATGGGGTCTTGCTTACATTTTGCCTACGCTGGCCTTGTACTGTAATACACCAAATTTCAGTCTCCTGAATAGCTATGCTTACAGGCAAGTGTCTTTATTCCTGGCCCAGCTTGCGTTTTAAATAATGTAAATGAATAATCATTAGTTTCCTAAGATTTTCTCCATAATATACCAGCAGAAAACCAACCATATACATGAATAAGTGCTTTGTTTTTTCCTGTGATATTTATTTTTTCAGTCTGTATAGTTACTTTACATAACTTTGCATATTTCCAATGCAATGTTTTTTCCAAATAATATTTCTTTCTTTCTTGTTTATTTTGAACTAGTTCAGGTTTTGTTCTTAGGAAACTATAATTCTATATTAAATTATAAACAATAATTTAAAATTTCCTATTTGATTACTTCTGTGTTATTGTCAATATATCTATAGATTTACATATATTAATCTATAGTATGTTTTAAAATACATTGAAATATACATAAATATTTTTTGCTAGTTGGGTTTTGGCTTTGTTTTTTTAAATTATGACACTTATAATTGAGTATCTACTCAAGGTTGGACAACAGGCTGGATGTTGTTACCTGTAATTCAATTTGGAAATAAGCTAAAACATTTTTTCAAATGAATCAAGAGAGTTTTCAACTATTTTCCATGTACACTTATAAACTTTTTCCATGTAAGTCAAATGATATTGAGGTTTTGTAAAAAGTGTAGGGTATGGAAATAATGAAATGAGTTAATTTCTACCATGAAATCACACACATTTTGGAAAGCCAGGAACCATTATAATAACATTCAGATAGCCAGTTGAATCTTTAATCCTAGTTTTACAGAAATTTCCAGCAGCACATATCATTCATCATAGAGAAACACAAGATGCTTTGTTTTATCATGGAATGCAGAAGAGAGAAGGTATGATATGCGGGAGAACTGGGAAACACTTAAGACAGATTTCTAAATGGAGACAAAATTTGTACTACTCTTTAATAGTTGTATAGAAGTATTCCCTGAAGATATGGAATATGACTGGAAATAATAGCATGAAAAATGTTCTGGGAAAAATATTCTTAATTCCAGATGGTATGATTCACTACAATAGAAACTTGATGCCCTTTAAATCTTTGAGATGGGAAATCATTGGTGGGATTATGTTGACATGGCTATCACAGCAGAGCTATAGGGGAGGTCTGTATGGACACCCTAGACCATGTTCACACATTGTGGTGTCCAGATTTGTTTATAATGTTACCAATTTTTATGGGGTCTCACTGTTAGCCTATGCAAAAGCATATGACAAAATTTAGAAGGCAGAATGCTATGTAGTTCTGCTCACATGCCCTTCCTTTAACTCAAATTTTTCCATAAAAGAAAAGAGTAGTCAACAAAATGCAGGTATATTTTGCCTTCATTTCATTTTGGACTGAGAGAGAGAGAGGGAGAGAGAGAGGGAGAGAGAGGAGAGAGAGTGTGTGTTGTTTTGTATTTTTCTTTTCTCAATATCCTCTGTTCCTAATAATCATTAATAGAAAAACAGATTTGTAAATAAAATTTAAGGGGATCAAGTGGTTAAACAGTTCCAGTACCAAGGGCAAGAGAACTGGGAAATGGTAGGAAGATAGACAAGGGAAATAGTTGGACATCTTAGTCTGTTAGGTCTGCCTACAATCACAGATCTGAGAGGGAGTAATGTATAAAGACAGAGATTACGGTAATTCTTACAGCTCTAGAGGCTGAAATGTCCAAGAGCAAGGCACTGGTCTTGCTGGGTCATGACTTGTGGAACAGGAAGCAGGCGTGCCAAGAAGAGGCAAAACTTGTGCTTTTAACAACTAATTCATCAATCACTCCTGCAATAACAGCATTAAATCACTCATGGGAGCAGAGCATGGCCTAATTTATGAAGAACAAACAGTTATGTCTTATAGTTCAGGAGTCTGAGAAATCCAGCAGGAAAGCACTGACATCCTTCACATTCTTACTGTGTCAACAGGACAGACAGGCAAGAAACCATGAGCAAGAGATCCAAACATGTTTTTTTGTAGCGACCAACTCTTGCCATACTAACCCACTGGCAATACCAACATCCATTCATGTATGATGATGAGTATGACCTAATTATCCCTTAAAGGCCACATGTGTCAATCCTGTTACTATAGCAATGAAACCTCAACATGAGCTTTTGAAGAGACATCAAACCAGGGCATCTGGTTATATCTAGTGAGCTGTATTTGATAAGCAAAACAAGCTGTACTCAGTCTGCAGCCATGGAAAAGTTTTAAGGGGATTTGTAGCTTACTAATTGCATTTTCTTTGAAGTATGAAGGATATATTAGAAAGGGAATGAAACAGAGGTCAACATGAGAAGGGGATCAGGAACCAGTGTAAAGATCAGTTAGAGATGAATCAACTTGGGTTGTAGCACATTTGTACATGAAAGCAATACTAGAAATTTCTCTGTATAGCTGTCCTTATCTCAACCAGCAAAAATGCTTTGTCTTTCTTATTATTGCTTATGTCTTCTCTTCAGTAAAATTAGAGATAAGGGCAGAACAGGTTCTGCCTGAAAGCAAAGGGTTTTCTTGGAGATGGTGGGGGCGAGGGGGCAGAGGGTAGAAATGACCCAAACAATGTACACACATGTGAATAAATGAATAATAAAAAAAGACAGGAAATGAAAAAGATTAACCTATTGTTTTGTGCAAATTAATCTCTTAAAACTAGGTAATTGTATTATCAAGAAAAACTTGCATTATGTTTATAAATAAAACAATTTGCCATTAAGGTGTAATTTGAAACAATGAACCCTCCAGAAATTTTTGCATTATAATTTCCTACACAAGTAGATAATTTAAGTCTAACAGAATTCATTACGATTTGGGCTTTTAATTTAAAGACAAAGTTTTTATTCTTAATGAAAACAAATTTAAACTACCTTGAGAAATTCAAATGCTGTATACTTTGTCTTTGCTAAGTAGTCTAAATTTTCCTGAAATCATATAAAAACAATTAACACCCCTCACATTTGATTGGTAGTAAGCAAAAGAACTTAATGACATTCAAAAGAACTAATAAAAATATGATTTGGAAATTAACTATGAGGCCAAGAACCATCTACTTGAAATGCTGGTGACATCTCAGAATTACTATGTTTTTAATACAGCTGAAACATTTAGCCATGTCTGTTCTTCAGTGCTAAGCCACCCTGTCACTTTTACTTAGATTAATGAGAAAAGCTCACTTGAAAGCAGGCTCTGCTAAAATTTTGATCTAATAAAATGCTTCCTATGGAGTGGATTTTGGATTAACTGATTTATAGTCTTCAATTTTCAGCTACATTATCTACAAAAGCAGTAATTTTGATTAAATATTTAAATGAAGCTAGAAAATGACTTTGTATACTTTTTATTAGTGCTTATGTATAATTTTGATTCTCCTGAAATATCCTTCAAAGTGTTGCCATATTAATGCTAAATTCTCATTTACTGATTTTTAATTTTTAGGACTGTGGAGGGGGTAACAATGTGTGTGTGTGTCTACCACTCCTGTATTCCTTTAATGGAAACCTAGCTGTAGGCTAGTGATAAAACTATATTTTCAAATGTAATTGATTTCCTTAATTGATTAAATTATTACTATTCTATAGTATATAGTATGTGTTAACTTTTTGAGCTCAAATTCAAATGTTTTATATGTATATATATAACATGCTATATATTTATACAAAGCATTTATATGTGTATATATACACATAAGATATATATCCTATATGCATGTTTTATAACATATGTAATGGACACATAACTAAAATTTAGTAATTGATAAACTGTCAAGTAGATTATATAATATGTTCATTTTGTAGAAACTTAGAGTTAATTGACTTTTAATTTTAGCTTGAAAGATGCTTATAATATATTGTTACAGAAAAACCGGCAGGATGCGGTTTGCTATTATTGTATTGCATAATCACGAACCATATAGTATTTCAATCATGAAGATGATAATAAGCATGGAGCTTTGTATAACGATGAATTGTGTCAGAAAAATTTTTACCTGATTTAGATGTCAATTCATCTTAGCATAAAGAACACATGAGATATAGAAGCTACATAAATTTGACAACATGGCTGAGTTTTGTGAATGTGACAATTCTCATATTTCATTAGCTGAACAACAGAAACAAACTAACTTAATGCAACCCTCACACAACTAAAGATTTACTCCTGGTTTGTGCCCCAAAGAAAGACATTATCGTATGCATGATTCTGTGCTTGTTATTCATCATTTAATAGACCAGTCATAACTGCCTTTTGATACATCAAAATTAAATAATGTATTTTTTATAATTAACCACTTTAATGCACCTTGTATGAAGTGGATTGCATCAAAAATAGTTAATGTACATTATTTTATATAGATTAATATGGCACACAGGCAAAACTGAGTTCTCTTTCTATGGTTGGTCTTATGGTGGTGATATTTAGAATTTACACTGTGCTTTCCCACAAATAATCCTGTGCTCCCTTTGTCCTCACTTCATACTTCAAAATCTTTGGTTATTTACCTGAAAAAATAACCTATTAAATTATTCTTGAAGGGACTTTGAAATTAGTGGGTCCCCTTGAATTGAATTGTATATTTTAACACTGGACTTAAGTACATTGTGAGGCATTCAGAGAGTCTTATTTTCAGATGTACTCATTGCTCTCACTGTTTATGGGTATCATGTTTTCCTAGGTTCATTGTATTAGTCAACCCTGCCAATAACATTCTTCTTGATTGATTGGCACACAGAGCCAAGTTGATTATTTCAACTTCCTATACAGTGGAATTTCATTGTGTTTCTTATAGTTCTTTATGTATGAAGACATCCAAACCAAAAGCCAAAGTTGCTTTGAAAGTCAAATTTTTTCTAAGTTTTGGGAGTACTAGCAAGAAAAGCCACTTTAATTTCCACTCTGTACTTCCTACTCACATGAAGCCCAGCTTGTTACCCTTATATATACAACAACATATAGGGTTGACCACAGTGACACAAGTATCATCACATACCTAGCATTTTGAATAAGCCAGCCTGCCTTCCATCAGGACAGGTGATTAAGAATGATATAATATATAATAGTATCATTGAATCCCATAGGTGTGAGATAATTCTTTTTTTTTTTTGGCAGGGAAATTGCTCTCAGAAGCAGTGCTGTGTGAAATCAAAAGGGAGAATAATATGCTATAGATGTTCACAGATGGTGGTACAGGAAACAAATCAATATAAAAAGTAAGTCTTTAATACACTGAGTAGGAAAATCCTGCTGTTGTCACAAGGGAACCATGTCAACTAAGATGATACCAGGTGCTGTGCTGTTCTCCTAGCAATAATGCCATTTGGGAGATCAACCTTCCTTATCACTCCTGTCTAGGTATGAGTTCATGAGGGATCGTAGCCAGATCAGCCACAGTGAAATTTTTAAGTTCATTTCCTTGAGCCCATTCATGATCTCATCTTGCAACCTTAAGTTCTTTCTTCATTAGCCCATTGAACTTCCTGAGGTAGCTGACAGACTTTGACTGATGGTCATAACTTAATTGATCAACTTACTTAGATCACATGTGGCTGATGACCTTTGATAAAAAGTTCTCATGACACTCAAATTTATGCACATCTTCTGCTCATTGTCCCTGAGACAATCCCATGTATCTTTATTGTTCTTGATTTATAATTCTGAGATATCTGGTAAGCTCTCCTGCTATAATTTAAAGCTCTCTTAATTAGAAGAGTTATAGCTCTCTATGCCTTTTTGATTGTTCACAAAAATAGTTTAAATAATCCTATAAAATTCATATAAAAACTCAGGATTTTAAACCTTCTGCAAGCTATATAAGCAACTATTAGCTTTATGAGTTTATATTTACTCCCAGATACTAACATTCTCTGATACTATGGTAAAGGATATCCAATTTTGGTAGTTGTGTCTTCCTAAAAACTAGCCCTTCTTATTTCTATATACCCCAACCACCTTTGCAGTTACTTCTAAATTTTCAAGTAAACCCTCTTCAAATTACACAAAATCTGTGTGCCTGTTTGTTATTGCATACATGACAAACACATGGAATTAACAGATCACATAGGTTTTCTGCGTGTTATGGTAATGGATCCCACTTGTTGAATTTTAAGTGCTAAATCATTCCAGTATCTCTAGAATGAACACAATTTTGACATATTATCTTTTATATAGATTTAATTTGATTTTCTAGTGTTAGCTCTGACACCTCAGCAGAACATACCCTGTGGGTCCAGAGGTCGAATTTATTATTCGTGCTCGCCACTCCCCAGCAGGGTGCTCACTTCTACACCTGGAATTCCCTCACACTGTCTGGCACAAGTCAGGTGCCAACATTTCAGATTTAATTCATATTTTTTTGAGGATTTTGCATCTATATTTATAAATACAATGGTTCTGAAATATTCCCTTTTTTTCAACAAAATGTCGTGCTTTTATTATGATTATTATGCTGGTTTCATGAATGAAGTGTTTCCATTTATTTCTTCTTGTAGCAGCAATTGTGACTCTAGGAACTCAAAGTTTACTTAGTTTATTCTTGAAATTATCTATCTACCTGCTGAAAGGAGATAGAGAGTAGAAGAGACAAGAGAGTGATCTTTCTTCAGTGTTTGGGTCAATATTCCTTTCTAACTAAGAACTAAATCTGTTTTGTTTTGTTTTTAACTCTGGTCTCCCTGTTACATTCTTGGACATGGAGACTATCTTTTCCAAAAAGTTCACTGAGATTTTCTTGTTTTTCCTAAGTGCTTGATTAAAAAAAAACTAATTTTCTTCAATTATTTAATAAATAACACCAAGTTTGAATACATAAATTATGTGGACTTTAAGCATAGACTTCTAATATTTTAAATTTAAATTAAAATTATCTTAAAGTGATACAGGAGGCATAAATTTTACATATTTATGGCATGTCATGTAGTGGTTTTATACATAAATACATTGTACAATGTTTCCATCAGAATATGCAAGTCCATGCCCATAAATATTTATCATTTCTTTAAAGGGAAAACTTACAGAATCCTTTTAACATTGTGAAATATATAGTAAATTACCCCTGTCTTTGGTTACCCTGCTGTGCAATATCACACCAAAATTCTTTCCTTTTTGTTACTGCAATTTAGTATCCACTTATTAACCTTTCCTCACTTCCCTACACTCTTAAGCCACTGGTTACCAGCATTGTACTCTCAATTTCTGAGCTCAAATGTTTAATATCGCACAAATGAGTGAGATCATATGGTGCTTCTTTCTGTGCGTGGCTTATTTCATTTAAAGTGATCCCCAGTTCCGTCCAGGTTGTTGTAAAAGAGAGGATTTCCATTCTTTTTATGTCTAAAAGTAATGTGTAGTTTACATGCACCCTGTTTTCGTCTGTTCATCAGTTGATGAACATTTTGGTGTTCACATTTCTTTGCTATTGTGAACAGACCTGCAATAAACATGGGAGTGCAGATGTCTCTTTGGCATACTGATTTCATTGCCTTTGTACAAATACCCAGAACTCAGATAGATGGCTGGGACATATCATAGTTCTATTTTTAATTTTTGAGGGACTTCCATGCTGCTTTTCATAATGGCTGTTCTAGTTTCTATTTCTACCAATATTATACAAGAATTCCATTTTCTCCATGCCCTTGTAAGCATTTATTATATTTTTCTTTCTCTCTCTCTTCTTTTCTTTCTCTTCCTTTCTCTCTCTACCTTTCTTTGTCTTCCTTCATTTCTCTCTCTCTCTCTCTCTCTCTCTCTCTCTCTCTCTCTCTCTCTCTCTCCTGTTTCTCCTTCTCTCTTTCTGGCATTGCACATGCTACATAAGCGTTCTATTACTGAACTATTTCCTAGACCTGTTTTTGTCTTTTTGACACTATCCGTTCTTTTTGAGGTGGTATAATATTTTATTGTCATTTTGATTTCTAGTTCCCTGATGATTAGTGATATTGGACATTTTTCAAACACCTGTTAAATATTTGTACAACCTTTTTAATAGACAGCTATTCATTTCTATTGCCCATTTGAAATTGTTACTTTGAATGAAATATTTCTTTTTTATTTATTTTCATGAATAATAAAAATTTAGAAGATGACATCTTTTAACTTTTATAGAATTTATATGAGTTACTTGAGTTTTTTTAAATTTGGAGGATAAGATATTTAATTGCTTCTACTTACAGTATTACTGAATTTTTAATTTTTCTGGAATCAATTCTAGTTAATAACACATGTATATTCTTACAGACTGTTTTTGTTGGTTTGGTTTGATAGATTTCTGTATCCAATTCTTCAGTAAAACAAGTCCATAGAATTCGCTTAAGTTTGTATTCTCAACTTTATCTTTAGATAGGTTTTCATTTTCATTCATTATGTGGTCTATTTGTATCACTTTTTTTGTTGTTTTTAGTGTTGTGGATGAAACCTAGGGCTCTGTACATGCTAGGCATATGCTCTATAGCTGATCTATGCTCACTCCCAGCCCCAATTTCCATCTTTATCTTCTCTGGATTCCAGCACTTCCAAATGTTTGTCTCATTCTTAAATATTTTCAAATAACTGGTATTTGGTTTTGCTAATATTTACCATTTCCATGTGTTTTTTGTTTCATTAACTTTGCTGCCAAATTAATTAATCTGAAATTACAAATTAATTCCAAATTAATGTGGGATTTTGTTGCACATTTTTTATCTCTATGGAGAATCAATTTATTTTTTGTGATTGCTTGTTTTTTGTATTATAATAACTTCAGGGTAAAAATGCTTTTGAGTTATGAGCTCTTGAACTATATCCTATACATTTTATATATAATATTTTTGTTATTACTAATGGTTTTTGTAATGTAATTGAATTTTTATTTTCTATAAGTGGATTATTAAATTTAAATTTTATTATCAATTTTTCTTTTGTACTGAGAACAAATATTTGAAAGTTTTTGGATGGAAACGTCTAGCTGTATCTCTAAGTTAAGTCTTTTAACTGTGTCTTCATTCTTTCTTGTGTCATTTATTCTTGATTTTCTCTATTCTCCGTCATCAATAATCAAGAAAATGCAACATACATAGAAATTATAAGTTTTGCTACATATGTATGTCTAAAAATGAAATTGCTTAATTTTGCATCAATATCCAGTAAACCTCCATATTCCTTTAAGATATTTATGTTTCAAATCTATATTTTATTTGATATCTATATAGCTATACCATAAGTTATACTATTTCTCTAGTGAAGGTGTTTTCTTTACATCAGGATCTAGTGTAAACACTTGAGAATTTCAACCTCACCAGTAGCTGTTCTGGTTAAAAAAAGACTGGTTGAGAAAAAAATTGAATTCCTATAGCTCTGGACACAATTAACCAATGTCTTAAATTAAATTTATTGATTAATACCTTGCATCTCATCAGTACTTTTCTTGACCACATGTTGCTCAATCATGAGTGCCCAAAAATCAGTGAGGAGTGATGCTTTGGAAAGTCATGTGAGAGGAGTCTTATTTCAACATTCTAGCTTATGAAATTCAAACATTCAGCAACTGCCAGGATCTAGTGAACTTTCCACAGATTAGTGTGGACCAATCTGTGAAACATTTTATCCTCAAAATTATCTTTAAATCCACCAAACTCTGAACTCTCCCAAATCCCAGATTAACTTACAGAAATTTTGCCATATGTTCATAGCATAACTTTGTATAAAAAAAGTTCTGGGGGTTTTGTTGATACCTCATCCTTCAAATTTAACATTTCTTCTTAGCAATATTTCTACTTGACACCATGAGAAGACAAAATAGCATTATATTTGCAGGCAGCCACCAGTCCTCAGCTGATTTGGTGTTTGGAGAAGTGTTGATAGATAGAAAGACTGACTGTACAGATGGAATGCCTACTATATACAGTCCAGTTGTTGAAAGTTTCTGGTTTCTTCTTGCATCCTTCTTCCTACATCACTGAAGTCTTTCTTGGCAATTTGGCAAAGTCTACAGAGAGGACAGTGAACATTGTTCTTTGCTCCTTACTGAATCTTCAAATATGAAATGGTTTACCTATTTGGCATAGCTATTCCTGCAGGAGTAGTGGTCTGTAGTTTAACAGTGAGGGTTATCTTTTAATTACTGAGCTTAAGCCACTTACTTTTCAAAATTATTGCTCATTTGGTAACCTAATTAGTATTTCAATTTAACCTATTTTCAGTGTTTCTTTTTAATTCTTTGAAATTTATTTTAAAATGATATGTATGTCTCCTCCTTTACAAAAAAAATCTGAGTATATCAGGTCTCTTTGTCCCAGTTCTAATTCTGCCTTTATCTAGACTCATCTAACTATTAAACAGAATTTAATTCTAGATTGTCCTGCTACATTTTCTTTCACTTTAGAAAGACAACAAAATATTTAAAGACTACAAAATATTTTTAAGGACAACAAAACATTTACCAAGACATCATTCTATCTATCTATCATCTATCTGCCATTTATTTATGTATTTATTCTTTTGTAGTATGGGGTTTGAACCCAGGGTTGTCATCTTCAAGTGCTCTATCCGTAAGCCATGCCCCACTTTATTTATTTATTTTGAATTAAAGAAAAGTCTAGCTACCTTTGCTCAGACTTGCTTCAAATTTCTAGGTTCTTCATCTTCTCAAGAGCTGGAATTATAGGCAAGTGCTACCAGTTTTGACTTCAGACAATATTTTTGATATGCATCTTGCAAAATTTTTGGAGTCTATCCTTTTATTGGATTATGTCATCCAGCACAGCTTGGTATTTCTGTAGAAGAGTTTCTGAGAATTTTTGGAGATGGATTTTTGTTTTGAACAAGCCCTTTCAATTGAGTGACAATTTGGATAAAATTGTGATATAGTCCAGGAGAGTAGCTCAGTGGTAGAGCATTTGTTAGCTTGTGTGTATCTCTAGGTTTGATTCCAGCACTGGAATAAAATGTGGTAGCAATTTCATTTTTGTGTCTTTGAATCTGCATCTTTGTGTTTTGGGTGTATGCTTTTTCTCTGACAAAATGTGTAGACATGATATTTTGAATTTTACTACAATATTCATAAGTATGGCTTCTTTTTCTATTTGTATTCTTTGAACGCTTTCAGCCTTACATCTAACATCCCATCTTCATTACAGGAAATTTACCATCTCTATTTATTCAAAAATTATTTTCTTCACATTTTTATTTTTGTCTCTTTCTGAAACCTGTATTAACTATACAATTTCAGAAAAGTTACTGGGGCCAATAATTAATCCTTGCAAGGCTCAGAAAATTTAGCAAATCCTTTTGATTGAAAACTGCAAGCTCCAGAAATCCAGGCAATTCCTCTGTATTTTAGGCTTTTCCTCTGTCTCCTCTGCCCAAGAGAAACACATCCATTGGAGTCAAGAACCCTTTGCTGGGAATTCTTCATTCTTGATACCTTGAAGAGAGAATGTGGGAAGCTATTGCTCCCACGTTATTTAAATGTGCACTTTTCTCTCTTCTTTGGCAAGGAGCTTGTTCTTTCCTCTAATTTTACTTTTGTCTTTTCTGAAACAATAATTTTGAGACATTTCAATTTACACACACACACACACACACATATATACATATATATAATACACATATACATCTATATGAAATACTGGGATTGAACCCAGGGCCTTATGGATGCTAGGTTAGTCCCAGTATTTTGGAAGCATTTTAAAGCTCAATTTACATTTTTAAGGTCTCCATATGTGATTCTTTTTTAATGAACCACTTAACAATCAACATTTTCTTTTTTTATTGTTTCAAGGTGATTATTTGATGAAGCAAACCATTCATGTCTGAACTTTTCAAAATGGCCGTTACAATTTCAAATCTATATTTTTTGAAATTTGTCTATTTAAGAGGATTTCACATGATTTTGATTTATCATATAAGATTATATAAAGAGCATCCTTTTTGCTAGGAGATGGCAGAGATACTGTCAAAATTTATATCACTTATAGTTTATATCTTTAAATTTATAAATTTAATATATTTATATTTGGGTAAAATAATAATTTTAACAATATTTCTACAATATCTTACCTATTTCCTCATTCTGCTTTTTGATTTTTCATTTTTCTATACTTTCACTGTTTTCTTTTAAAATGGTAGATTAGAGTTTGTGGTTTTGTTATATTTTATTTTGTCTTGTCTCTATTTATCTCTGCTCATGCTTTGAAAACATGCTGTGTCTAACAAAATAGGTATCTTGTGTTTAATAAAATTCATTAAAAGTAATGTCAGAGTTTATTTAAGTAACTACTGCTGCTAAATTTTTGTCACATTAAATATAAAAATGTGTTTGCATTAAGATACTTCTGAGTTTAAAACAGGACATTTCTGAATCAAACTTTTTATATTTTGCATAGAATCCATTCTAGAAAATATATATTATTTCTTTTACAGTTTAGTGGTCTGCTTATTTTAAAAGTAATGATAAAAATATTTGTTGCTATTACTGTTTTATCCTTGCAAAGAGAATGATAGAGATAAAAAAATGTGAATATGGCCAGTTTATTTTTTCAAGTTGTGGCATTCCATGTCTCTGTGTACATATTAAACATGTGTATGGAGGCAAGAAATGAGCCTAGGTGCAGAAACAACAGAGAATGTGATCCTGGAGCTTCAACAAGGTCTGTTCATGTTATTTCTTGGAATTCCTCTGTGTGTGGATGATTGTGACATGAGTTTTCAGTGATGTTACCTGTTTTAGAACTCCATGTCCACTTTGCTATTGTCTCATACAGATCACTGACCTTACCAACCCCTTTCAAATTTTAACTTCATGGTAGAAACTCACTTTTCAATTGTGTTGTCAATAATAACCAGATAGATATAATTGTGCCATGAAGATCTATCATATTTTATCATAAATGATACAATTCTTGTCATATGTTGCTACATTTTTATACTCTGTATGTCTGTAGACACACATATACTTAACATATATAGATATTAGTATAGTTATAAATTGAGGTGCATTAAGAATAATTTTGACAAGGATCTTAGCAAACTACTTTGAAAATAAAAAAGCAGTTTTCTATAAAAGCCATTAATTATTATTCATTGTTGCAGCACACAAGGTCCAATGAAGAGAGAGCAACCACGCAGTAAGTTTGATGAGACAGTTTAGCAAGGACTATTAACTCTAACTGTGCATATCTGTGTAAAAAGAGCACTAATGAGTGCTCTAGCACTTAAGAGGAAGGGATGTACCAGGAAGCATGCTTGCAACCCTGCGATAGGATTCAGACATCACTGGAACAGTTGGAGTTCCAACACTTTCAGTGGCTATGACATTTGCTGGATTTTCCGGCCACAGTTGGTCCACAATTGTTGTGTAATCTATGTGCAGATGAGTCAATGCTGGTGAATGGGCAGACAGAGTCAGACAGCTTGCAGTGCACTCTCCAGCCAGTGGTTTGGGTCTTTGACACACAAATCAGCATGGAGGGTACAAGGGTGCAGGGCAGCTAAGGCTGGCAGGTTGGGAGCAGAGTGAGTTAGGGTGTTGTAAACTGCTGGTCCCCAATCCTATGATGCATGGAGTGTGTTTCACATTGAAGGTTTGTGCTAAGGTGGAAGCCAGAGAAATAAATTCAAATATCTCTAAGGCACAAACTCTGTAAAGTGAATATAATCCCATTTCACTGGAAAGAGTTCTTGCTAGAATCTCTAAGAGGTACAGTACACTCCCTCTCCTTCTGTTGTTTTTGTTTTTTCTCAAGAAGCATTATTGTTTACACCTTTATATTCTATATTGTGAGAGATCATAGACCTTGTAGCCACCTTTCATATAAGAGTTTAATGGTAGCAACTCACTTTTCAATTGTGTTGTCAAAAGAAACATGACTGTTACAAATGTACCAAGAAGATCTCAAGTATTTCATCACAAACGATAAAACTCTTGACAGAACATGTTACACTGTCACACCCTGAAAATGTTTTCCCTAGTACCACCTTTAGAGACGGAAAAGTGACAAATGCTGTTGTAGCTATGTGAACAAGGAGATAAAGCATGACTAGTCTGTGTCTTCAACATAAGTACTGTTGCTGTTGCCATCGGAAAGGGAGGGTAGATATCTGCAGCATATTGGTGCTCCAGGCTTATGATTTCTGTATTGTTGAAATCACTAATGGAAATAGTTCACCTCAGTTAGAATAGGCTACTGTGGGCAGATATTAAGAAAATAAAACACTATGACCCTTAACGATGGATTGAAACTTTCCACGTACATTTTAGTTAAGATGTGGGAAACTGAAAAGAAGTGATGAGCCTTGGCTTAGGAGACTGGAGTTCTTTTTGAATAGATGACTTTGAATTACGTACTTTACTACTCTCAGAACTAATTTTCTCCTCTCTATATTAGGTTTGATGATTTCTAAACTCCGTTAAATATGTTTAAAAATCCTATCAAATATTTTATATAAATGGTAATAAGAAAGCAGAGTCAATTAAGAAATAATATAAGAAATTCATTACCATAAAGCATATGAATTTCATACATTGAATTACTATCAAGATTTAAGGATAAATACAAAATCTTTTTTCTAACAATACTAATCCAATTACTAGAATAGAAACCTACTGATGCTGAATTGCTGACAGCTAAGTTGAGAAAAGAGAAAAACTTAATATTCAAGTCACTCAGAAAATTCAAGGTCACCTGTCTGTCAGTGCTTGGCAGAGCTGTGTGTGAGCAGTAGATGTCATGTTCCAGAGTTATCCTGGCATTTGCTGGATCATATTTTCAACTGTTACATGATCTCTATTTTAATAACATTTTTTTCTTAGTAGATTGATGGATTTTTATATACAATGTCTTCCTATTTTATTTTTGTTTTTTACTTATCATTTTACATTGTGTTCTTTATGATCATGTTTTTCCTTTAATAAGCAGGTTTATGAATGCTATGCTAATTTAACCAAAAGAGATGAACACAAAATATGTTAAATTACTTCATTAAATTTATGCAATTAAGTGGCTTAAAATGATATAGAAGTAGCTATTAGCAATTGACTTCAAGGTAAGGCACACCAAGTTTTCAGTAAACTGTCAAATAATGAGCAAATTGATTAACTTTAAGCCTCAGAAATCTTATGCTAAAAATAAAGTGAGCATAAGAGAACTTACATGATAAAATTGTTGTAGGGATTACAGATGGATAGGATTGTTGCTTAAAGTATCAACAAAACCTTAAATGTACTACTACTGTTTACATCCCTTACAAATTAGATAGGTATTTTGATCTTCAAAACCAGCCTCCTGGGTACTCACTCTATTGAGCCTAAGAACACCACCTGCTGTTCAGGAAGAGTGAAGCATTGGTGCTTCAAGTGGTGGGAGCTGGCATGGCAGCTTAGCTAGAGCTGTCTAGGATGTTCTCCTGCTATAGGAGATAAACAATTATGGTACTTTCATGGCTTTCAACACCTTTGTGACTTGAACCTCAAACTTTTATACTTTAATTGAAATACTAATGTATAATAATAAAGTTAGCTCTATGACGATTAAAGGAAATAAAACAGTTACCAATACTTTGAATATTGAAAGTGCTTAGGTTTGTCAGTTATGACTTTACTGAAAACGATGTGGAATATCTAGGTAGTTTAAAGAGATATCTTTTTAGACATTGATAAAATATTATTCTGCACAAATGAGCTTACTCTTTTATTAATGTAGTTATAGCCTACAGAAAATCAAGTATGAGGGGTGTTAAAACAATTCCAACAATGTAAGTAAATGTGCTACAAGTTTCTGTCTTTGCTAGAAGCACTTAAATCTATCCATAAGTGTTTTTATTTCATAGTTAGATGGTAAAGAAGTGATTTTTATTATATTATTACCCAGCTTCTTTCCTTCTTAATTTGAATTTGTCTAGTTCTTCAATTTGTTTGTTTATTTATTGTCATGACACTGAAGTCTTAAGGCAGTCTTTGTTTCAATTTGGTTTAGTTTGGTTCACTCAAGTATCAAGATAAATGTGAAAACCTCTATAGTTCACTATTTATGGAAAAAGAAAAAGTGAGAGATAGAGAGAGGTAAAGAAAAAAGGAAACAGGGATATAATATTGACATTAAAGTGAGATTTTAGAAAATATATTTGAGGGCCAAAAAGTAATATTATAATGCAAAATATAAACATAAAATCCAAACCTATAGACAAATATATAATAGCTTTATTTTATCAAACATGTATATGCTTATGAGCTTAGGTGTGTATAAAAGCATAGAACAAAATTAAAGCTTAAAACAGCAGCAATGAAGTTTTATTTGGTCTTTTGTTTTTAAAAACTTTCCAATTGCAAGTATTTCTTTTTGCTTTTTCTAAGTAGTCTAAACTTTCTATAAGAAAGCTTTGCATTTCTAAAAAAATTAGAAACAATCTATACTTATATGTTACTTTTACTGTAATAAAAATAAAAATAAAGATTCTTATTATAATTGTTACTCAAATTAACACATAGAATTTTGAAATAGACTTTAAAATACTATTGCAAGTAAAAAATAACTAGCAGTCAGCACTTATGCTTTGCTACTTTTTTGCTTTTTTTTCTTATGCACTCTTCAAAGTACAGTCAATATGATATACTTTCATAGTCACTTGGACTCTGTTCTTGCTGTCACTTCCAGAAATACCCCTCCCTCAACTGAGACACATCCTCCCATATGAATTGAATACTCCTCTCATACTTTACATGCTCTTCCTTCAGAGGCAATGCATTTTTAATTGCTGTCACATTAGACATGAGCTGCAATGGTGTGATTATATGTATTTTTCATTTCACCTGGTAATACAGTAGTTATTCCTTGACAAATGTTTCTCCTCTGGATTGTATAATATAGTACAGATCACAAAATTTTTATTCAGCAAAATACTTAGAACTTTGCTTTATGCATAGTACTGGTGCTCCATGGATGTCATTGAATTATTGAATGCCTAAATGAACGTAGAATCATAAATACAAACTCTGATTTTACGTACAGAGTCTCTTTTACTAATGTTTCAATCTACATCAGTTGCTCCTAGACCATCTGTGGTTTGACCTTTCGAATTTCTAGCACTAGTGATAGTGATTAAGTAATTAAGATAATGGAAACCAAGATAAGGGTAATGATTAGATAAAAGATAGAGAAATGAGAAATTGAACAATGATAAGGGAAATAGCTATGACAACCTGTCCTGTGTGTATGAATTTGGATTATGGCATAGACATCACCCAGTACTTAAACACAGTTGCTAATTTAAAACTGTTGCCAGAAAAATAACTTATCATAAATAATTAAAAGACTTTCCCTATGATAGTTATTTACATTATAATGAGCCAATTATTCCTTGCTACATAAATTTACTCAACCTCAATAGCAAGCAAACAGAAAAGACAATTAAAATTATAGTCACAGTGAAGCAAGGGTGATGAATTTTTCATTGGTAAATGCTCTAATATAGTTTGTAAATTATTCAGATTTTATACAGCCATAATAATATTAATGGCTGACAATTATATTTTATAATGTTAATAAAAAGCTATATATAAAATCTGTATATCGAAAGAGAGTGTTACGGTTGAAATCATGGACTCTCAAGTAATTCTTTATAGTTTTAAAACAGTTGTGCCATTTATTGCTCTGTTACTTGGAAAGTGACATTCTCTGTCCCTTAGATATCCTCATCTATAAAGTGGGAACAATAATTTTAGCTCTCTGACAGGACACTTGTGAGGAAAAAATCTACATCGTAAAGAGTTTTCACCATATGTCTGAAATTTATCAGTAACCAGCATATAGAATTTTATAATAATAAATACAACAATTATGTAACTTATCTACTCACTCAAAAACAAATGAAAAAAATAAATCCTAGGAATATCCATGTGGAGATAATAATTGAGATTAAACCTTTACTCCCACATTTGTAGATCATAATAAAAATAGAGATACAAATGTAATTAGGAACAGATAGCCAAAAGAATGATAATCAATAAAAAAGGGCACTCTCAGAAAATGTATTAACATCAGACTTAATTTACAGGAAAAATACTAATTGCTGAACACTCAACAAAGAAAGAATAAAGAAGAGTACGTCTTAAATTCAGCAAAAAAAGGCTGTGATGAGGTAACAATAGGAAATCCCTTGGGCTGAGCGCCTAAGAAGCTGGAAGCATGACTGGATCAGGTGGCCTGTAGAGCACTCAGATTTTCTTTTGGGAAAAAAGAAAAGCACTCAGATTTTCTTCAGGAAAATAAGTACAAAATTCTTAATTTCTTACCATTTATTGATCATTAGCCATGTATTAACCATATATGAACAAAGATTACTTTCTTGGAAAAAGTTCTGTTTAGTTTAGCTGCCCATTTTTTTATTGGATCATTGATTTTTGGGGAGTTGAGTTTTTTGAGCTCCCTGTATATTCTGGTTATAAGCTCCTTGTCTGATGTATAGCTGGCAAAGATTTTCACCCACACTGGGTGGTCTCTTCAATTTCAAGACCATTTCTTTTGTTGTGAAGAAGCTTTTTAATTTCAGGTAGTCCCATTGTCCATCCATTCTCTTAGTTTCTGGGCTGCTGGAGTTCTATTGAGGAAGTCCTTGCCTATACCTATTGCTTCCAAGGTATACCCTGCTCATTCCTGTATAGCTTCAAGGTTTCAGGTCTGATATTAAGGTCATTAATCCACTTTAAGTTGATACTAGTAAAAGGTAATGATCCAATAAAAAAAATGGGCAGCTAAACTAAACAGAACTTTTTCCAAGAAAGTAATCTTTGTTCATATATGGTTAATACATGGCTAATGATCAATAAATGGTAAGAAATTTAGAATTTTGTACTTATTTTCCTGAAGTAGAGCCCAAAAGAAAATTTCAGTGCTCTAATACTACATGCCACCTGATCTAGTCATGCTTCCAGCTTCTTAGGCGCTCAGCCCAAGGGATTTCCTATTGTTACCTCATCACAGCCTTTTTTTGCTGAATTTAAGACGTACTCTTCTTTATTCTTTCTTTGTTGAGTGTTCAGCAATTAGTATTTTTCCTGTAAATTAAGTCTGATGTTAATACATTTTCTGAGAGTGCCCTTTTTTATTGATTATCATTTTTTTGGCTATCTGTTCCTAATTACGTTTGTATCTCTATTTTTATTATGATCTACAAATGTGGGAGTAAAGGTTTAATCACCATCCTTGGCCATAAAAGAAATACAAATTAAAACTACACTAAAATTCCACCTCATTCCTATTATCAGGAACACCACCACCAACAAATGTTCATGAAGATGTGGGGAAAAAGCAACCCTCATACACTGCTGGTGGTAATATAAGCTAATACAACCACTATGGAAAATAATATGGAGACTTCTTAAAAAACTAAAAGTAGATCTGACATACAATCCAGCAATCCCACTCCTAGGGATTTACCTGAAGGAATGTGACTCAGGTTACTACAAAGGCACCTGCACACCCATGTTTATTGCAGCACTATTCACAATAGCCAAGTTATGGAAACAGCCAAGATGCCCCACTACTGATGAATGGATCAAGAAAATGTGGTATCTATACACAATGGAATTCTATTCAGCCACAAAGAAGAATAAAAATTTGACATTCACAGGTAAATGGATGGAACTGGAGAACATCATTCTAAGTAAAATTAGTCAGGAGGACAAAAATCGTATGTTCTCCCTCATATGCAGATTATAGACCTAAAACAAGTGCAATAATAGTATTGGACAAGAGTGGTACACTAGGGGGATACTGTGCACAAGAAGGATAGGGAAAGAGAAGGAAACCAAAAACTTGAATGTGGTTGATGTGCTCACTGCATACAAACAAATATAGTAATCTTAAATTGGCAGGGGCCACTATGGGAAGGGGACTGGGAAGCAGTGAAGAGGTCTGGCAGAGATGAACCCATTTGGTTGTAATACACATGTGCATGGAAACTACATAAAGATTCTCCCTGTATAGTTATTTTTATCTCAAACTAGCAAAACTATCATGTTTTTCTTTTCTTTTTTGAATTGTGATCCATATTTTATTTGTTTGAGAGACAATTTCTACCTATGAGGCCCAGACTGCTTTTCAGCTTAAGATACTCCTCCCTTAGCCTCCAATGTGTGGGGATTGCAGGTGTGCAACACCACACCTATCTGTATTTCATACTTTTATCTCTCCCACTGTTGTACTTGTCCTTTCTGTTCTTTAGTGCATTAACCAGTTTCTAAGTGTTCCTCAGGCTCAAAAGTAAGAAAGGTGAATATGTGTGGAAGTGAGCTCTTTCTAGAGTTCTGACAGTAGAATGATGCCCAGTGTGCAAATGAGGAGAGTGGGGAGACAGGTGAGGCACAATGACCTTTCCATTGTCACACACTTGGTAGGAAGGTTTGGTTAGGTGTGAAGCCAGCTCTGTCACTTGAAAGTTGAGGCATGGTCAGAGCCAGTGTGGACCAGGCACAGTGGCACAGTGGAATGAGTGGTGTGGGTGTGTCTGTATTTACTTTTCCATATGGACTGGGCCAATAGTGGGAGTACCATCCAGTGAGTTTTGAGGAACGAGGTCTTGTCTGAGGCAGAGGCTCTCGTGAGGAAACACAGAGATAATTTCACTTCCTGCATTAAGGACCCCAGAAAAGGTATGACCATTTGAGCATGTACCCACAATCCAGAACACCAGCCAGCTCCTTTCTCTGAAAACCCAACAAAGACAAAGATGTTCTCCTGCTGTTTCATAGTTTGTATACAGTCACACCACAGGTGAGCATACACTGCAGCCCATGTACACACATGTTTTTCTTATTATCTTTTATGTTTTTACTTCTACATAATCAGAGAGCAAGAGGAAGGAAGAAGTTCTGACCAGAGGAGAGGGACGGGGGAAGAAGTGGCCCAAATAATGTATACAAATGTTAGTAAATGCAAAAATGATAAAATAAAATTAAATTAAAAAACAAAAATAAAATGAATAAACATCTATGAAGTATTAGAGATAAATTCTTAAGTAAATTTTTCCACCAAAAAACCCAAAAGGCAAAGATTTGTGGTTCAATCATATGAAGTGTAGTTAAAAACCATAAGCATAGAATTTTTTGTTATCTCCTTCCCTAGATTTTACTGGTAATGAACTATTAATCAAATGTCAAAGTTGCCACAATGTCTCCACACCTTCATTTTTTCTGTACACCTATGTCTGATTTAGAAATAAAGTATCTAGTTTAACAATTGAGGAATGCTGCAGTCACCTTGAGCATTTCAGTCCTGTATTATGTGTAGGATTCTTACTAGGGTAAGGGGATACCTCATAGTGTTTTTGAATCTCATTTACCTGATGACTATCCACAATGAACACTTTTTCATATACCTTTTGGCTATTTTTATATCTTCATTTGACAAATATGTATTTAGGTCTATTGTTCCTTTTTAATCAGGATGTTTATTTTTTTGTGATTAAATTTTAGAGTTCTTTGTATTATCTGGATATTAATCCCCAGTCAAATGTGTACTTAGCTAATATTTTCTCCCTCTCTGTAGGTTGTCTCTTCCTTCTAATGACTGTTTCCTTTGCTTTGCATAAGTATTTAAGTCTGATGTAATTCTATTTGTCTATTTTCTTCTTTTGTTTCCTGTGATTTTAGAATCTGTCAAATTAACTCCCTGCCCATTCTATTGTCCTGAGATGTTTTCTCTAAATTTTTTTCTAATTACTTCATATTTTCACATCCTAGTTCATCATAGTTTCCATCTTAAATTTAAGACTTTAATCCATTCTCAATTGACTGTTTTGAGACTGGTGAGAGATGGAGATCTAGTTTTATTTTTCTGCATGTGGATAACCAAATTTCCCAGTACTATTTATTGAAAAGACACTTGTTCCATTGCTTTTTTTAGCACCTATATCATATTTCAGTAGTGTGTGGGTTTGCTTCTAAGTTCTCCATTTTGTTCCATCCATCTCTGTGTTTCATTTATGCCTATGCCATACTGCTTGGATAACTTCAGCTTTGCAGTGTAATCTGAAGTCAGCCAGTATAAAGTTTTTTGCTTTTTTCTTTTGGTCAAGATTGCTTTGGATATCCAGGGCATTTTGTAGCTTTACATACTTTTTCATTTTGTTTCATAATTATCAAAAATTACTTGGGTGTTTTGAAAGTGGTTGCATTGAATCGGTGGGTTGTCTTGGATAATGAGGACATTTTAGCAATATTGAGTCTTTTGACATACGAACATGGGTGCCTTTCCAATTTTGGAAACTTTATACTGGCTTTCAGTTATTTTTTACAGTTTTCAGTGTAGATATATTTTGCAATTTTGATTAAATTTCTTTCTACTTATTTCATTTTGGGAGTAACTATTACAAATGCGTGTGCTCCCTTTTTTTCTATTTCAGGTAACTCACTGTTTGTGTAAAGTAGCACTACTGATAATTATACTTCATTTTTGTATGCGGCCATTTTGCTGAATTATTTACTAGTTCTAACAGTTTTTAGGTAGAAGCTTTGTGGTTTCTACATGTATATCTTGTCTTCCATAAACAGTAACAGTTTGGCTTTTTTCTTTTCAACTTGAATGCCTGTGTTTCTCTCTCACTTGATAGCACTGGTTTGAGTTTGCATTTCTTCATATAAAGTCTTTCTAGGGTGTGCATAGCAAGGAACTTGTCCATTTGTTCCAGATTATCAAATTTGTTGTCAGTACTCGCTAGTAGTAAGTGCTAATGATCCTTTGTATTTCTTGTTATCTGTTGAATTTTATTCTTCTTCGTATTATTCTAGGTAATGGTTAGCTTATTTTATTTATTATTATAAAAAACAGCTCTCATTAAATTTTCATAGTTTTATTCATCTCTTTGTGCTCTGATTTTCATTATTTATTCCTTCTTCTAATTTTGGATTTATTCAATTTTGGGCTTATTGTCAGAAGTTTTTTGTTTCTGTTTTTCCCACTGCTACCATTTTAACTTGGGTTGAGGAAAAGTTTTACAACTTGAAATCCCCATGCTAGCCAAACAAGAGACTTTTGAAAACACACAGTTTAGTATTTAAAAGCTATTTGATCTTAATTTTTTAATCATTGTTATTTTTGTGAGTAAGGGTACCTTGTGGCATTTACACAAGTTCTTACAATGTATCAAAGATACCATACATGAATCTACCCCTTCCACAATTCTCCTTCATTCCCCTCTCCCCCAATTCCTGGAATAGTTTCAAAAGGTATCATTTTTGTATTAATATGTATGTGTACACAGTTTTTGCATTGTATTCACCCTCCTACCTTCTTTTCCCATCACTTCCTCCCTCCCACTGTTTCAGCCCTCCTGGGCAGGACCTGTTCTGCCCTCCTGTTTTCTGATTTTGTAGAAGAGAAAAGATAAAAGATCTTAATTTTTAAAATATTACATTTTATACACTGAGGAATGTTTGTCAGTTGTAGAATAATTAAAAATAAACTAATAAATTAACAGGAATATGTGTTTGCCACCTCACTATTACCTAGATACTTATTAAAACATTTGGCTAGATTTCCATGATTATTATAAGCTGTTTTCTTGCCAAATTTAAATAGCAGATGAAAAATTAAAAATTCTCTGACATGTTTTGACTCATAGTGGATCATAAAATGCCCATTTCAGAAGGGATCCTGCTCTCCACCTGAGAGGAAGGCATGCTACATAGAGAGCCTAATATTAATCTGAGTTGTTGCTGGGTTTTCAAACTCATTTTATTAACATTAGATTATACCCATTTTGTTCATTGCATTTTCTATAAGGTTCTCCATCATTGTTATGCAACGAAGATACTAAAATCTTCCCAAAAGACAAAGTTTAGAAAGACTCCATAGTCAAACTGCAGGAGGTTCCTGGAAGGTTTTGTAACCAGAAACCTGGAGGTTATATGCTCTTCTCCCATATCCACCTGTCACATCTTTCATCTAGCTGTGTATATCTTTTGCAATATCCTTTATAATAAATAATAAACATTGTTTTTCTAAACTCTGTAAGCCACTGTAGCAGGTTAATTAAACACAAAGAGGAAGTTACAGGAACCCCAAATGGACTTTTCACTAGTGTGTGGAGTGCAGATGGGCTGGTGGGACTCGGCCGTGACCTGTGCGATCTTATGCTACCTCCAGGAGGTCAGGGTCCGAATTGAATTAGTAGGTATCATCTCACTGTTGTAAGACCAGAATCAATTACTTGCTTACAGATTGAGAGATTTGGGATCCCAGATGTGATGTAAGCTGTGAGCATTTAGAAGGAAGAACTGAGTTTAGTTTGTTTTCTCTGTGTCTTTAGAAACAAAAACCTACTAGTTTAAGAATATCAAAGAGCAATGGAGAAAAAAATTCAAAATTCTGTGCCAGAGCACATGAAAGGTAAAATCATAAAAAATAAAGCAAAAGAAAATTCTTCAAAGCAAATGGACAAAATTGATACATTGCTTTGTAGAGGGGGGATTCAAATGGTGTTGCATTTCTCATCAGAAACCATGAGGCCAAAATGGGACATCCTTTTCAAAATATCCAGAAAAAAACAGGAGTGTTAACCCTGAATACTACCAGAGAAAGTATTCTTTAGCACAGGAGGGGAAACTAAGAACTGCTCAGAACAACTAGGAGACATTGTTATCAATAGACCTAACCTTAGGAATAACTGAAGGAGGTTCTGTGTGTTCAAAGGAAAGGAACAAACTTCTTTAAAATATCAGTAGAAAAAAGAAAACATGGTTAGCAAAATTGTGGATAAATTAAACTTTTTCCTTTTAGGTGATAGAAATAAGGTCATACAAGTAAAGAAAGAAATATTCAGCTAAATATAAATGTTCAGAAGTATTATAGATGATGCCATGTCATATATTGTCAGAGCTCAGTGAAAACTGAATTCAAAATGTAAAGTGGTTCAAAATGTACGTATTTTTCTCACAGTAATCCATGCTCCATAAAATAAGAAAAATCATCGATCTTCTTACTAAGGTAAAAATGATTTGTCATTATGTAAAATCATTAATAACTTGTCAAAGATTTATTATGATATTGTAAATTAAAATTGGAGTTAGCTCACATAAAAGCAAGAAATTACCTCTTTTTACAAGGAAAATGATTATTTCCTGATGAAAAATTTTGAAATAAACTTAGTAGCTAAGTATGGTACGATAATTTCTATTGAGGTTTACTTATTGGTAGTTTTTCAGTAAAACAAGAAAGCTAAAACCTGTTTTGCTGCAACTTTCTCATACTGGAAAAGAAAATACAAAAAAATCCCCAATTAAAGCTAATTACTTTGATAAATAAGTTTTAGTGAAAACATTTAGAGGATATTTCTTTCAGTTACATTTTATTTGAAGTGCAACTTAATGAAATTAAAGATCTGTTTTAAGTATCTAACTTGATTCATTGAGTCTTTTTTTGTGTGTCCATGGCTAAATCTATTAGGATATAAAACCAGAAGGAATATGTTTGTTAGTAAAACCAAAAAATTGCAGTTTTTGAAATATACTTCATTTTCTTTATGTAGAGGAAAGTTACAATAAGCTTGAGATGTATGAATTAAAAGTTAAAATTTTGTAAAACCCTAGGCATTATGAACAAAATTATATTGTAGCACATATGCTTTCTAGGAATATTTGTATAAAAATTGATTGTCTATGCTACAGATTAAGAATACTCATTTTTACATCTGCTACTATCATAAGATCATCAAGGCAACAACTGTAATTCAGGGATATCTTGGATGGGATGTCGGGTTCAGTAAATATGTTTTATCCCTCCTTATATTTTTTTAATCTTATTCCAATCAGCAGACTAATTCATCAACTTTGACTTTTTTTTAGTCCTTTGCTCTTCCTTTTTTCTCTTCTTTATCCAGTGTTAATCCAATTCAGTGGAAATTTATAGCTAGAAAAATTGTCATTAAGTTATCACTGATAATTATTCCAATTATATGAATTACAGTGATGATAAATAATTTGATATTTGAAAACACTTCTCAATGGATTTAATCAAATTCATGAATATCTTATTGGTAGCATATTTTCAGTATTTCTGCAAAAATAAATACAAACACTATAAATCTCTGAAAAAAATGAGTTAGCCAAAAACTCCATGATAAATTATGTACATATATATGTAAATGGAAAAATGATACATGTTGAAACTATTCCGGGAATCAGGAGGAGGTGGGATAAAGGAGAATGGCAGAGGGAGGTGAATGTAAGTATGACATAGTTAAAATATTGTAAGAACTTTTGTAAATGCTACAATGTACACCCATCCATCACAACAATAAAAAATAAAGTTATCTCTAGTACATTTAGCAAGTTGTTTAATAATATATTTTGAAGAAGACATTTTGGTCTTTATTTCATAGACAAGGAACTTGAGGTAAATGATTCAATAACCTGTTTAAGAGACAATATCCTAAGTAGTAAGTGATCCTTAAGATACTGTCTGTAAATACCAAAAGTGAACTTGAAATTAATACATCATTTTGCTTCTACCTCAAGAGAAGTCTTCTGTTGTGTTTTAATTTGACTCATTGAGTTAGATTTGATTACTGTTATTTTTTAAAAGAAAACTACCACTTATTTCTTATGGGCTGCATACCATTGCCTTGAAGGAGCTTCCTTACCCATGCATTTGTGTATCCCTACTTAACCTCTCTGTTGCCCTTTGCCTTATGAACCCAATGCTTTTTATCCAAGCCCCCCCACTGAGAATTGCCATTATAACCTGGTTCACATTCCAACTGTCCTGCAAGAAATTATGTTATCCCATCAGTTATTACCACTCCTGAAACTAAGTTACTTAAAAACATAATGAAGCTCTATTGATCATCTATGCCTTACATGAAATTGCACTCCTAGAACAAACTATTATTGTTAGGAGTTTCAGTTTCATTTGTCCCCAGAAACAACCATGGTTATAACAGAAATTTATCTAAATTAATCAACATATGTGAACAATTATGCTTTTTCCTATCAAAGTTGTAAATTTCTCTGAACTGAAACTTCTACTTATTAATCTTCTATTGTATTTTTATTTTTCTATCTTCTTCCTCCAAGCTATATATAGGAAAAATGTCATATTTATACTTTAATTTTCAAATAACTTAGAAAATTAATGAATCTGATAAAATCTGTAGATTCTTGTTTCCATGTAGGCCTAATGAAGATTTCAATTTTCTCACAGTTTATCAAATTTCTATGTTACTTATAAAATGATTTGTTTTAACATTTTCTTACATTTAGAAAAATGGCAATTAAATGATTCTATATTTCTGAAATAAAACTAATGTCTTAATGGTTGTTTATTGTGAAGAGAGCTACAATATATATGACTATACAGCTATCTCTCTTGTATATTGATTTATACTCATTTTGATATATCTCCCAGAGTGGTATACAGGATCATAAGGCATTTTGTCATAGCGATGGACAGCTGAAACACTTCTGCAGTGAAAGCTGTAAATGATGAGATTATTCTTGGTACTTGGCTGGCTTGTGGGATCCCTTGCAGAAGCAGTGAAACTCGTGCCTGGTAAAGTGCTCACATGAGAGAGGATCCAAGATGGAAACTAGGGAGCAGAAGCAGACAGTATAAGCTGCATGAATCAAAAAACCTTGCTGAGACATGGAAGCCACACTTAGTGAACACAAAGCACCAAGGAGAATCAAAATTTTGACACCTTGAACCCTAGCCCATGGAAGGTTTCTCCATGCAACATTACAATGAGAAAACAGGTGGGCTCCTCTGCTGCCAGATGCCTGCTCCAAACCAGCTTGGGAGACATTTGGAAGACCAAACAGGTGAGCAACAAGTATTACATGGTATTCCCCCAGCCACCCCTGGGATAAGCCAGTATACTACCCTCGGCAGACTGATACCCCCCCAAAAAATGAATGAACAATGAACTGAAAACTAGCACACAGCAGAAGGGTTGGGAAGTCTGAAAGTACACCAGAGAAGGAGGGGAAGAGCAAGGGGCTAATTTCCATAAAAAATTCACTAAACAAACAGTTGGAAAGGCAAGCAGGCTGAAGCCGGTGGGCAAAAAGTCAATTCCTGAAATAGAGCAGGTAGCAGTCCACAAAGCTCATCTCCTGAGCCAATGAGCAACATCCAAAGTCAAACAACATTGCAAAATTGAAAAATAATCAGCAAACCATCACAACACAGTGACAGCAGGGGGCAGCTGACAGATCACTGACCTTGCCCCAGAGAAAGGGGGTGAGGCAAAGAAATAAGCCCCCAGTAATCAAGAGCAGCAAAATCCCAACCCCAAATCAGGACAGGTGGGCTACATTGCTGATTCCAGAACCTGAGGACAACATGCAAACTTAAAGTGCCACACCCCAATGAGGGAGGATCTGATCAAGCAGCTGCCTCTGAAACACAGAAAAAAAAAAAAAAAAACACAGCCCAACCACGTGGTGAGACTATGACAGAGCTTCTGCTTAAATAACAACACCAGGACTGGACACTGGAGGAGTAACACCAGATCTTAAACTAAGACTGAAATTCTATTGTTCTTAAAACTGGAATTTTTTGTTTGTTTGTTTGTTTTGTTTCTTGTTTGTGTTTGTTCATCATGCCCCATTGATTTCTTAGGGTTTTTTTTTTCTTTTTGGTTAGTTTTAATATTGTGAATTAGCTAATACTAAATTACACCCAGACCAGGGACAGAAATAGCACACACACACACTTAGCTACAAACCCAATACATCCACAAAACAAAATTAAACCAAGGGAAAGAAAAAGATGACTGAAACCACCAGCTAGCCTATCAAGAACATAGTTACATAATACCAAGTGGAGTGATGGGAAGACGAAAAAGGAATGGAAACCATTCTCCCATTGAAAATAATTTAATACAGTATTCAGAGGGAAGTGAAGAAAATGGATACCCAGTTTTGGACTCCAACAAAACAAAGATAGACAGTGCCAAGGAACACAATGCCCACAAGATCCCCTAAAGAAGAAATCCTGCAAGTAATCAGTGGGAATTTCCTGGAGATGTTACTAGACATGGCCAACCAAACTGTAGAAGAGGCAATCAAGAAATTTAAAGACACCAAAAAGAAGGAATAAGAGAAGACACAGAAATAACTAAATAAATTCATAGGAGCCCTAAATAAACACCAAAGTGGAGAAGATAACATCTATAAATAAAGAGATAAATGAATTAAGGATGAAATTGACAATATTAAAGAGGAAGTGGCTCATGATATGGAAAACCTCAGAAAAAAGAATGAAACAGAAATACAAAACAAAATGGAAGGCCATTGTCCCTAAAATCACAAATGAGACAAGGTCACCTATTCTCCCCACTCCTATTCAACATAGTCCTCAAATTCCTAGCCAGAGAAATCAGACGAGAAGAAGAAATAAAAGAATACAAATAGGTAAAGAAACTGTCAAAATATCCCTATTTGCAAGATGACATGATCCTAAAAAAAACACCACCCAAAAACTCCTAGACACCATTAACAGCTACATCAAGGTGCTGGATACAAAATCAACTAACAAAAATCATTAGCTTTTCTATACACCAACAACAAACAAATTGAGAAAGAACATATGGAAACAATTTCATTTACAATAGCCTCAAAAAAACCAAAATCAAATACCTAGGAGTAAACTGAACAAAGGATATGAATTACTTCTACAAGGAGAACTACAAACCACTGAAGAAAAAGATTGAAGAAGACTACAGAAGGTGGAAAGATCTCCCATGCTTATGGATTGGCAGAATCAACATAGTAAAAATGGCTATACTACCAAAACCAATCTACATGTTTAATGCAATTCCCATCAAAATTCCAATGACATTCATCACAGAGACTGAAAAATCTACCCTAAAGTTCATTTGGAAACACAAGATACTGCAAATAACCAAGACAATACTCAGCAAAAAGAACAATGCTGGAGGTATCACAATACCTAACTTCAAACTATATTATAAACCAATAGCAATAAAAACAGCATGGTACTGGCACAAAAACAGATATGAAGACCAGTGGAACAGAACAGAGGACCTGGATATGACTCCACACAGTTGTGCCCACCTTTTTTTGACAAAGTCCCCAAAAATATATGATGGAGAAAATACAGCCTCTTCAACAAATGTTGCTGGGAAAAGGGATTATCTGCCTTCAAAAAACTGAAACTAGATCCATGTTCATCACCTTATACAAATATCAACTCAAAATGGATCAAGGACCTTAATATCAGACACAAAACTTTGAAGTTTGTACAAGAAAGAGCCAGGAATACCCTGGAAATAATAGGTATAGGCAAGGACTTCCTGAATAGAGCACCAGCAGTTCACCAGCTAAGAGAAAGGAGGGACAAATGGGACTTCATAAAATGAAAAAGCTCTGCACAACAAAAGAAATGGTCTCTAAACTGAAGAGAACACCCACAGAGTGGGAGAAAATATTTGCCAGCTATACATCAGAGAAAGGACTGATAACCAGAATATACAGGGAACTTAAAAAACTAAAGTCTCCTCAAATCAATGAACCAATAAAGAAATGGGCAACTGAACTAAACAGAACTTTCTCAAAAGAAGGAATTCAAATGGCCAAAAAACACATGAAAGAATGTTTACCATCTCTAGCCATAAAGGAAATGCAAATCAAAACCACACTAAGATTCCACCTCATCACTATTAGAATAACCATCATAAAAAAACACCACCAACAATAGGTGTTGGAGAGGACGTGGGGAAAAAGGAACCCTCTTACACTGCTGGTGGGAATGCAAGCTAGTGCAACTATTCTGGAAAAAAATTTGGATGTTTCTTAAAGATCTAAACATAGATCTGCCATATGATCCAGCAATTCCCCTCCTGGGGATATACCCAAAGGAATGTGACACAGGTTATTCCAGAAGCATCTGCAAACCCATGTTTACTGTAGCACTATTCACAATAGCCAAGTTATGGAAACAACCAAGATGCTCCACTACTGACGAATGGATCAAGAAAATGTGGTATTTATATACCATAGCATTTTACTCAGCCATGAAGAAGAATGAAATCTTACCATTTGCAGGTAAATGGATGGAACTGGAGAAAATCATTCTGAGTGAGTTCAGGCAGGCTCAGAAGACCAAAAATCGTATGTTCTCCCTCATATGCAGACTTTAGATCTAGGGCAAATGCAGTTATATTGTTGGACTTGGGTCACATGACAAGGGGAGAGTTAGGGAGGAATGGGGATAGTTAGGTAACCCAAAAGTTGAAAGTGCCTGATGTCCCCATTGCAGAGGCGCTAATACAGTAACCTTAAAGCGACAGAGGTCAATATGGGAAGGTGACTGGGTAGTAGTGAAAGGTCAGGTAGAAATGAAACAACTTGGGATGTAACACATTAGTACATGGAAGCAATGCTAGGAATCTCTCTGTATAGCTATCCTTATCTCAACTAGAAAAAACGCTTTGTCTTTCTTATCGCTTATGTCTTGTCTTCAACAAAATTGGAGAAAAGGGCAGAAGAGGTTCTGCCTGGAAGCAAGGGGGATGGGAGAGAGCGGTGTGGGGGAAGGGGGGAATAATGACCCAAACAGTGTATGCACATATGAATATACAAATAAAGAAAGAAAATAACAAAATTAAAAAAAACCTGATGTCTTGGTTATGTAGAAAATTTAAGGATAACAAAAATTTTTTATTTCTTTATATTATTTTTCAAATAATGCATGCATATATATATATTATTTAAATAAGTTATTCAAATGGAAGACAAGAACCTGGGAACCTTGTAATCTCTCAATATTGGTATGAACTCTTAAGTGCTACAATTTTTCAAGGGTATTCCTGTACATAAATATATATCTATGTGTACACAACAATAGGAGCATGGTACATATCAACTTAACCCTATGTTTCTTATGCAATAGTACATAATGCATCACTGAAGGATAAGAGAGTCATGCTGTTATTTTCACTTAATAATCTTAAGTCATTGAAAATTATCCATTATCAGGAAAATTAATTTATCTTATTTTTTCTTAGGTCTGCCAAAATACTGAAATTTATGTCTTACAGAATATGTTAACTTGTTACCAAGTATAGCCTTTTTTTTTTTTTAGGGAGAATTACATGTTTCTAAGAACAATAAATTTTATTTCATTATTTATTTACTTATTTATTCGTGTGTTTGGTCCTGTAAATGAAACCCAGGCAGCTCACATGCTAAATCCTCACTGTGCCACTGAGCTACACTTCTAGTTCCAATAAAATTTAAAAATTTGCATTTTTCTTGACAGTAATGGGGTTTGAACTCAGGAATTCACACATGCTGGGCAGACACTGCATCCCTTGAGCTACACTTCCAGCAAAAGTCTTTCCTTATCAAAATTGTCTCATTTCTTTAATCAACAAATATGTATTGATTGAATATAAGCAATGGTGTCTGGTTCTACTCTCATGTGATAACCAGCGATATAACAGGTCCTTAGGTTTTGAGATAAACACTTTGGTATATGTCAAAGTTTTATTAAAACTAATATGTCTTCAGATATAATTTGAAACAAATATGGAATCTATGTTAAAAATAATCCCTCCATTTGGAATCTAATGTTAGGGAGATCAATGTGGTATTTTGTTAATGAAATGTTGTTCCATTTATTTAAGGATATGATAAAAAACCTTTCTTATTATTGTTGTGGTGGGTATGGGTACATTGTGGCGTTTACAAGCATTCTTACAATATATCAAATATAACATACTTTTATTCACCCCTCCACCATTCTTCTTTATCCCTCCCTACTCTCCTGGAATAGGTTCAACAGGTGTCATTTTTCCATTTACATAGTATTTGCACTAAATTCCCACCTACACCCTTTCCCACCTCAAACCCCCTCCAACTGTTACCTCCTCCCCCAGGACAGGACCTGCTCCACCCTAATGTTCTCCAATTTTGTAAAAGAAAAAAAAAGACATCTTTGTTTGCTCCACCCTAATGTTCTCCAATTTTGTAAAAGAAAAAAAAAGACATCTTTGTTTGTTTAAGATAGCAACATGGGGTATTTTCTTGAAATATTTCCATGTATATATAAACATATGAAATAACCTGAATTGGTTCATCTCTATTTTTCTTTTTTCTACCTTTGTCCCTTTATTATGGGGATTTCAACAGGTCTAAAAATTCTATACTCATTCTTATATAGAGAGTACATCAACCATATTCACTGTCTTAACTTCCTAATCATACCTGATTCAGACTTAAATCCACAATTTTTAAAAATATGCCTTAGGCATTCACAGAACGCCTGGGGGGTGATCAGTGTTTTGGATTTGGTATTATGGCAGAGATTAATTTGCTGCATCATGAGGGTTCTATTTTCAGTTTTTCAATCATTTGCCTAAACCTTAGAAGAAAATTAAAACATACTCCATATAACCTACCTTTGTTTTTTTAATGTTATTAAAATACTACATAGCTAGGCTGAATTGCATAATGATAAACCTCAGTTGTGAAAAATGTTACTTTAATCCTTGATAAAAAGCTTAACTCCAGAACAATTATACCTAAGCCTCAAGAACAGAAGAATACAGTTTTCTTTCAGGAAAGCTCATTTTTTAAAAATTTTTTTCCTGATAAGTTTGAATAAGTATGGAAGCAATGTTAGGAATCTCTCTGTATAGCTATCCTTATATCAACTAGCAAGAATTCTGTGTCTTTCTTATTATTGCTTATGTCTTCTCTTCAACAAAAAAAGGACAAAACAGGTTCTGCTTGGAAATGAAGTAGGTGGCAGGGAGAAAGAAGTGGAAGGGGGCAGGTGGGAGAAATGGCCAAAACAATGTTATGCACATATGAATAAATGAATAAATAAAAAAAGAATAAGTAAATATTCAAATCCAAAGTTTTATCTGTTCTTTAAAAGTAGCCAGTTTTAGCAGTGTGTAGTGGTTACACCTGTAATCCCAGCACTCTGGAGTCAGAGATTGAAGGACCACAATTTGAAGGCCAGACTGGTATCTCAAAAAAAAAGAAAGAAAACAAACAAAAAAACCAAAAAGAAAAATGTACTGTTTGTGAAGAAGAGGTAGTTTATTTTAACCACTCTCTAAATGTACTAATTTTTCAGATATAGACTTTCTATGACATTTTCTAGAATTTGAGAAAAGGTTTTCCACAAATAATTTAGATTTTAAAATCATACCTTTCTTTCTGGAACTTGACTAAATTCAATACCTCTAAGGAAACTAACAGCAACAAACACCTTTGAGTAATTTGTAAAAAATAACTAATATATAATAATACAAATAAATAGATTGAATCTTGAATTATTTGATTTACCCAAATGTCATCTGTCATACAAATAGGAAAAAGTGGTACACAATCAAAAATTAGAGGAATAATGCTCATTTTACAATGTATGGTTATCAATAAAAGACTGTTAATATTTGAGTGTAAATGTTCAATGAAGTTTTAATTGCATGTGGATTCAGACACTTTTTATAGGAAATACTGAGTCAGGAAAAATAAATTCATCCTGATGTACTATTATGCATACTATATTGATTATAAAATATCAATATAGATGATCAAGGAATAGTGATATCGAAGAAAATTGACCAAAGAATTTTGTAATTTTGGAAAACAAAATAATTTAAAATTTTGGACTGTAGAGTTATTGAGTTCATTTCCAACTATGATTTTTTGAATTATAGTCTTACAAAAAATTTTACCCTATGAAAATTACCCTTTTTGCCATTTCTATCACATATCCTAATATGAATGTACAAGTATATGATACTTTTCAGACTTTAAGAGACTAAGAAGAAAACCCACTGAATCTAAATATGTTAAATTGTTTAGGTACAGTGGAAAAAATAAATTTAAGACATTATGGTATGCATAGTTTACATAAGATGATCAAAACTGACCCATTTCCCCCTTTTAATCTATTTCTATTAGAACATCAAAGAAAGAAGTTGTAATACCTTAGTGCTATGGATTCATTATAAATGTATAAATTTGCCTTTATGCTCTGACATAAGTAGTACTACAACATGACTTTTAAAAAGATTATTATTGAGAATGCAATCATCTTTAGCTTTATAGCCTTTACGCCAGCAGAAAATTCCATGCTGTGTATTAATGTCAAATTTTTGTGTTTGTTTCTAGGTTCAACATCGCCCAAACTGATATCTTAGAAAAGAGCTCAAAAAGTAAGAGACAGATTATCTAACACTGACTGCTCCACCACTTCTCCTTGCTAATCTGGATGAATAACTGCATTTTGCTATTCTTTCATATGGCTTAATGTGTCATAGTCCTTACAGAATAAAAGTCAACTCACTTGCAGTAAATTTGAAAATTTTTGAGGCAACGGTTATATAATATTTTTCTCAATTTTACTGAGTAGTTTAGAAACAAACAAATGTATAAAAGTATTCATGTAAATGCATACGTACACATTCCCATATGAATGTTCTGCCTTTTAATTTTTGTGGTTTTGGGGGTAAGACCAGGGATTGAGACAAGTCACACGAGTGTTCTACTGAGCTATAATCCAGCTTCAATAACCAGACTCATTCTTCTCTGAAGTCCATCACATTCTCAGTGCATTCCCTAGCTCCACTCCAAGAAGAAACCACTTGTCCACAGCTGGAGCAACATACCTGTGTCTACACCGCTGTATTTATAATGTTAATCCTTAAATAAGTGAATACATTTGGTGAATTTACCATATGTACTACTCAAGTTCTTCCATAGTGGATTATTGATAACACTATTACATGTGACAGATCAGAAAAAATATTGGAAGAGATAGAGTGTGGAACTTGCTAAGGAGTCAGAGAGTAAAATGAACAGGACTATCAAAGGTAAGAAGTAGAACTGAAAGGGAAAATATATATAATATTATAACGTGAAAAGAAGAAGAAGGAAACCTATCCAGGTTAAAGTAGTGAATAAACTAGGTATGCACTAATCTACAAGAAAAAAGGAAATGAGTTTAAAAGAGTTTTAATAATAAATTATGAATATATGAATTCTTACCATGAAAGATAAAAGAAAAAGAAAATTCATAATAAAAACCAAAACAATAGATAGTAAAATGTGAAATTCATCCAAACACACTGAATTTAAGACATGGAGTCAAACAGAACATAGAAATGCTAAGAGGGAAGCCTAATATTCTGCACTTGATCACCTATGGATACAAAGTTTTTACAGTCTACTTCAGCCTAAGCAAGATTGGAGTCAAAGCCGTGAATAAAACCTGGAAGATGTCAAAGGGGTGGAAAAATGTTTTCATCTGGTAGTAAAGTCAATCCTTGTTTCACACCTAAAGATCTAGGTTATAAATGAAACCAAAGATCTTGGTTTCACACCTCCTTCAGCTCCACTGATTTCATATTGGTCTCCACAGAAACATAGGATTTCCTGAGTTTCCCTCCTATATAGAATTTAATTATTATATGGCTCTCTACATAATTATTTGTGTCTCTTCCTTCCAACCTTTTTATTTCTAAAATATTTCTATATATAAGAGATAATAGTGATGACAGAAGGGTCTTTATTACTCCATGATCCTGCTGTCAGATCATTCCTCCCCATGGTTCAGGCCCAGTGTTAAATGTCTTGTCACCAGCCTGTACCACCACTTACCTGTTCACTTTTCAGTAAACTGAAATCACATGGTCACTCTGAATCACTTCTTAAATCTTTTTGTTCTTCACTGTCATTTAATTCTAATATATTCTTGCCAAAATTCTTAGTGACTTCAATTTTTCACGTGGATGACTACATACCCTGACATCTATTTCTTGAGATCTTGTCTGTAATTATCTTCCTCCATACTTAAGGAGCACATTAAAGTATTCCATACTTAGAATTTGATATCACCAATAATTATAAATCCCTCTTGTATATTTCACCTTCCAATATCCAAGCTTATTCCCTATTGAACTCCAAAACCTAGAATCACTTAAACCCATGAGGATTTATAATTCATTAATATTTTCAATCATACTTTTAAAAGTTGCTCACTGACCTTAATTTCCTTTCCTTCTTCCCTAGCCAGCTTAAATTCCTTGATAAATCATTATATTCACTAACAATTCCATTTTTATCCTTGGATTTCTCACCTTTACTTGGAAACATGACAACACTAGTTTAATCTATTTCTATGCCTTTGCTTGTGTTTGAATTAATGCAGCTACATTTAACCTGGCACAACATTTCTGGAAAAAAATTCTAGGTGTCCCTTTAATATCATGATTAACAATGCCAAATGGCATCTCCTGATTCCAAATAACCATGTCATTTATTAAGCCAATTTATCATCTTACTCTTCCAGACACATATTTCATAAATATTATTTATCTACTAACCAGTACATCAACTTGATGATCTGAGAAAGGGGAGTAGTCAGAAGTCTCCACAGGTTCTCAAAGGTAGTTGCTTAACTACCTCTCATCCCTCAACTGCACCTTCTCTACTTGATGTTGTCTGTGCTCCACTTCAACATTATTCCTTCTTACCAACTCAGAGAAAATGTTTGATTAGTGGGTCATACTCATCAGTTTGAAACCATTCCATACCTCTTGCTCTAATTTCCTCCCCTTCATTTAGAACCTCTCCTTCTATCATAAGTAAAAATACTGAACTCTCCTTAGTATTTCCAACATGTCTCTTCATGCTGTCAAGTGAATCTATATCAAAACAGCATTTGCATCCATCATTGTACTCTTATTGAGGACAGCAACACTCAGTTATATCATCTAATACATAGCCTTTAATCAGATCTCTTCTTCCTTGACTTATCAGTGACTATCAGTACCACTAATGACATCCTTCTTGATAAACAGTCACCTGTTTGTCTCCAACCCTTTGTTTGCTACTACAAGTAAACTTTTATAGCATCTCATCATCTGAATCTTTTAAATGCTGAACTTTCAGCACTCAGTTCTTTAAGCATCTCCATTTTCTGTTTTTAACTTTTTATTTTGTATTGAAATGTAATAACTGTAAATATTCATAGAATATGACATATTTTGAAACATGTATACAATGTGTAATGATTAAATCAGGATAATTGATATATCCATCACCACAAATAATTATCAATCTTATGTGTTAGGAGTATCCAAATCCTCTTTTCTTGCCATTTCTGAATACAAAATAAATCATTATTAATTACAGTCACCTACTGTGCTATAAAACATTACAATCCTCCTAACTGCATTTCTGCACCCATAAAAGAACCTTCTCTAGTCCCTCCAACTCTCCTTCTTCCATTCCCAGCCTCTGGTAATCATTATTCTGCTATTTCTATGAAATTAAATATCTAAGTTTCCACATATCAGTGAAAACATGTAGCATTTAACATTTTGTGCTTGATATCATGTTCTTCGTGCTCATCCAAGGTATGCCAAATGGCAGAAGTTCCTTCATTTCAAAGGCTGAATTATATTTCATTGAGTATATATACCACAATCTCTTTATCCAGTCACACACTCAGGAATGGAAATACCCCTTTGTCATGATTTCTTTACGTTTGAATATGTACCTTATAGTGGAATGCTGAATTATATGGTAGTTCTATTTTTAGTTTTTGATAATCCTCTGCCCTGTTTCCCAGAATGGCCATCTACAATCCTATACTTTGTCCACATCTTCTCCAAGTTTTTTTCTTTCTTTTTGATGGTAACCATTCTAACTGGGAAGAGATAATATGTTATTTTGCCTTTGATTTATTTCTCTGATTAATTAACAGTTTTGAACGTGCTAACCATTCTTTTTGAAGAATATCAAATTAAATCATTTGATTTTGAGAATTATCTTCTTTCTTTAGAGAAATGTCAAATCATTTTCCCATTTTTAATTGGATTATTAAATCCAATTGAGTTGTTTGAGTTGTAGATATTGATCTCTTGTTGGTAAAAAGCTTTCAAATATTTTGTCACATCTTGTAGATTATCTCTTCACTCTGTTTATTGTTTCCTTAACTGTGCTGAAGCTTTTTAGTTTGATATAATCTCCATTTTTCTATTTTCACGTTGATCACATGTGCTTTTGAGATCTTGACCAAAAACTTACCCCATACAAATGTCCTGATGTAGTTCTCTATAGCTTTATTCTAGTAGTTTCATAATTTTAAGTCTTACATTTAGGCTTCAACACATTTTGTGTTGCCATTTGTGTATGTTGAGAGACAGGCATCTAGCTTCTTTCTACTACACATGGTTATCCAATTTTCTCAGGCCATATATTGAAGAGATGACTCTTTCCCCAAACAATATTCTTGGCACCTCTTGTTGGCACTCTGTACTTAGTATTTGAAGCCCTCTACCTCTCTAATTTTCTCTATAGTCATTCCTTTCATCTTCTCATCTAAGTTTTATTTTGAAAATAAAAGAGACCACTTAGGACTGAGAGTAGTGATACACTCTTGTAATCCCAGCTACTCAGGTGGTAGAGGCAGGACAATATCAGTCTGACGTAGCCCCAGGCAAAAGCACAAGACCCTACTTGAAAATACCCAAAAAGCAAAAAGTACTGGGGGCTGGACTCATGTGATAGAAAGCTTGTATAACAAGAATGAAACTCTGAGTTCAATCATGTATGTGTAATTGTGAATGTGAGATAGATATACATATGTGTATATACGTATATATATACACACATATATATTTGTATATGTAGCATTTATTTCCATATGTATCAATATGTCAGTCTTTTTTGGATTCCTTTGTCTGCATATTCATTTATATTACAGATAATTATTACAAAATTATTGAAATAAAACTAAAGTCTAGGGGCTGTGCGTGTAGCTCAGTGGTAAGGTAGAGTGTTTTCTAAGCATATGTGAAGCCCTGGTTTCCATCTCCAGAACCATCAAAGAAAAGTCACAGTTAATTACAAAAATAAGTTAAATTTCTTCCAAAATGTGCTTTCTTCCCTCTTTGTCTGTTCTCGTCTTAATAGTCAATGCAATTTTTCCCCCGATCCCAAGCAAAACCCTCGTATATTAATCCGTTTTCTGTTGCTAATAATACAGTGACACAGATTCAGTAAATTACAGAAAAGCAGTTTACATTGGTTCATGATTCTAGTGGGGACCCGTCTGATTATGGCCCTGTTTTTGGTATAGTTTTGCAGCAGCAAAGTTAGTACATGAAAAAGGACAGGAAGCATATGCGTGTCTCTGTGCCTTCTGGTATGTCTTCCTTATTTTTTAAAGCCACCAGGATTCAGTTATGGGGTTCCATTCATAATTTAAAAATATTTTTTGTGGTACTGGGGTTTGAACTCAGAGTTTGGTGCTTGCCCAGGTTAGTTTTGAATTGCTATCCTCCTGATCATTGCTTACTGAGTAGTTATGATTATTGGTGTGAGCCACTAGGTAACTTCTTGAATGCAACCATTTATTGCATCAATAACAGTCAACAAAGATAAAGTCACACAGGGCATTTCAGAGTATTTTTGGGGTTTTTTTGTTTGTTTGTTTTGCTTGTTTTTCTTTTATTTTAAGACAGGTTACTGTCATTTAGCCCAGACTAGTCTGTAATAATCCAGGTTGATCTCAAACCCAGGATCTCCTGTCTCAGCCTCCTAAATGCTGGGATTATAGGAATGCTACTACTTCAAACTAGGGCAGTGCAGATTTAACAATGCAGGGCTTAGTAACTCTCTTAAGGTTGGAGAAACAAAAGAAAATGTATGCTATTACTAGACATGAGAAAGTTGGAGTGGGGTCCAACTTCCTTGGTTGTTACAAATGTGGAGATGTTACCACATGGCTATTTTTAGACCATGGTGGGGAAGTCACAGACAGCAGGAAGAAACAATGGACTTTTGCCCTGAAGAGTTGACAATGCCAGAGTGAGCTTGGAACTTTTTACAGGATCATCAAGGCTGGGAGTCCAATCAGACTGGATCTGAGTCTCTGGATAAATATGGATAGGATCTGGAAGAAGTATGCCAGGCTCTCCTTGGCACTTTCTGCCTTGCAGTCTCCTACCAAACTAATTCATGGCATATTTAAAATAAAAATTGGTTAGTTTACTGGAACTTAAGGAGGATATTTTTATTTTAACTACCAAATATGTATAGAATACACTTTTAGTTGACTTCTAGCACTTAAACAGTGCTCATTAAAGAGAACATTAATAGATAAACCCACATTTTGTTAGTGAATAAGTTTATAAGATGGTGAGACCATCTAGTGTTGCCTATATCTATAGCATTTTTTGATATTTGATGTAGAGGGAAAACTTTTCAGGAAATGAACTTTCCTTCTGCAATTTTAGCCTATACATAGATCACATATAAATAGTTTTTCATAGTGTAGATAGTCACCTATTTCATAATACATATGAAATATGTATTACTACTGTAGTTATCAACAACATAATTATACATCAATAACACTACAGATTCAATCATAAATAGACTGCTTTATAATGCCCATAATTTCACATTCTGAAGAGCAATCGTTACTGATGGCCCAAAAAGAGGTTGCCACAAATCAAAGCTAGTTAGAAGGATAGATGCAAAATGTCTCTTTCTTTTCCATGTTAAGAGTCTAAGTAATTTTGAGTTCCTGTGTCAACTGGTGAGCAGCTAGTGATCAGGAGATTGTTTTCATTGGGATAGAGAGTGAAGAGATAGCTGATGATGAGTGCATTGTAGTCAGAGTGTGCTTCTCTAAGAAAAGAGATTAAGACAAAGCTGATGACAGATCTCAACTGCTACGACAAAGCAGATCCCTGAGAAGTGCTGAGAAAATGCTCACTCCACAGCCCTACATATCTTTCTTAGAATAAAATGCACAGCATGAGATACATGTGGCAGAATAGTCACACTACTACTCATTGTCCACAGAATGCTACTTCCGATAAATAGAAAAGAGATGCTGTATGATTGGATTTACAGCTGGAAGGAAAGGACCAAACTGCCTCAGGAATGCTTAATAATAGATTTCACTATTGGCAAAAATAAGTTTGTATGAAATAGCTTCGATTACGAATGCTTTTTTTTCTCCGTGCTCTAATGAAAATTATGTTGAAGCATATTTTCTAAGACACATGAATATTTAAATATTTGCATTAAAAAGCACACAGTTGCTGAGCCTTTTCTCAAGGAGGTAAGAATAGTATAGGAGTATTTTCATCATGTTTGCCTGTCATTAAAAACAACAAAGGAGAAAACAAATAAATATTGGAAGGGCATTCTATTTCACAATCCTTTGGAAGATACTTCCTTGTACTCTGAGAAAAGACAGGCACTTGCTTATTATCTTTCCACTGTAATTGAAACTGTTAGCTCCACAAAGCAGTACTGTGTTGGCAAAAGTATCCTTCTACAGTGGTTCCTTTTCTGCACTGAAAGCACTTTTCACCTGCGGAGACAAAAGCAGTATTTTTCGTTGTCTAAAATGTCGTAATGTATAATGATAATAGTGATGTTTCCATGAGTGAACTACTCTCCTATTTCAATAGTATGAAACATATTGAGTTCTAGTTCAATAAATTATAGTCCCTGTCCTATTTTATGAAATACTGGATACATTAGCCATGAGAGAAAGGACTGCTGAGGTATATAATGTGAATTAAAAAGGAGTGTAGGCAGCATTGGATGCATTAACTATTTTATTATTTTCTTTCTTTCCACAGAACAGTTCTCACGGAAGGTTAATCTGCAGTTTTAAAAGCTGCAGTGTGATATTTTAGTACACTTTTGTCTTATTCAAAAACTCAGTTATCACTATTTTTATTCCATACTACTTTAATACTTATCTCTCCATGTAAAATTTGGGTTTAAATCTTCAAATTTTGAATAAGCCATGGCATTACACATAAATAATGTAAGTAAATATTACTATATTTTATCAAGATTTATCAAAATGGGTTCAGACTAACTTAACCATGTTAATAATTCAATTTTCATACTGCTTTTTATTATATTATTTGACTTTATTATCTCTGTAGAGGAGTACAAATCAAAATAACAAGGCTGTATTTTTGTCTCTAATCTTTCTGCTGAAATAAAATTCCCACTTTCGAAGATGAAAATTATCGGTTTTGTGGCATTTGTATTAACAGAAGATACACTTCAATCTCGATAAAGCTGCTGATACTGGTATGATTTAAAATGTAATAATGAGAAAACACTAGATCTTGGTGCATCGTGTCTGTTTTGGAGGAAATGACATTGCTATAGTTATTGGCATATGACCCTCACTGCAATGCTTTTTGTTAACACCCTCACTACTACACAAATTTGACTTATCTATACAAATTATTGGGAATTCAAAAGTGTGAACTAAATTGGAATTATTTGATATGAAAATTCATGGAATATATTTAAAATGATTAAGTACTAGTAATTGTTGGAAGATCTCTTACAAAATCTAATTCATGTAAGTTTATTTTCAAAGGTTTTTTAATTCAGTCAGAGGCATTTATTCCTAAATAGCCTAATAATATCAGAGGGCAAATGTGTAGTCTTTAGAAGTTGAACTTTTGTCCAGTAAAGTCTTTATATTTCTTTTTACCAGTGTTCATATCACCATACAAAAGAGAAAGATGAACACAGTTTTGAAATAATTTTGGGGGAGAGGGATTCAAATGAGCAGGTGATACATGGGTACGCAGGCACATCACATATACTAGTGACAAGCGTGATACTATTCCAGATGCTAACTTTTAAATTATTTTGGCACAACGTACTTACCATTGCAGAGTCATATTATTTTAAAGACATTTTTAATTCACAGTAAACAATGTTAATGGGAAGCAGAAAGAAAGCTTAAAGAAGCAATAATGTTTATTTGATAATTTTATAACACCATTCTTTTTGGTTTTGTTGTGGTAGTGATTTGAACTGGTTTGAACTCACAGCTTTGTGCATGCTAGGCAAGGACCTTAACTCTTGAGCCCCACCTCCAACTCTTTTTACCTTTAGCTATATTTCAAATTGAGTCTTGTGCTATTTCCTGGGGCAGACCTTGGATGGAGATCACCCTACCTTTGCCTTCTGTGTAGATGGGATTACAGGTGTGTGCCACCACATCTGGATTATTCTTTGCCATAGATCTCAGTAACTTTTTTGTCCAGGCCATCCTTGAATTCCCATCCTCCTGTCTCCTGCCTCTTTAATAGCTGTGATTGCAGGTGTGAGCCACCATGACTAACCCTATAGCGCTGTTCTTAAACTAAACTAATCCTAGGGAATCCTATTGGCAAGACTAAATAGAACTAATATCCAGATACCTATCTTTTCAGAAAGTTCACGAGGAGAATACTGCTTTATATCAGAAAGTAATTATTTCTTTCCTACTCATGTATGAGAATTTAGTTTTGTGGATACTGATTTTCTTCCTAATTTAGTGTCAGTAAAGAATATTTAAAATATCTTGAGAATTCCTAACAATAATTCTGGCAAACATAGATTCTTACTACCCACCAAGAAGAAAAAATTACAAAATGTTTTAGAAAAATTGCATCAAGATCTGCCCCTCTGTCACTTACCAAAGTGACATCCTAGATATAAACGTGCAGTCTCTAAAACAAGACATTCATTAAAATTGTATATTGAATAGACTTTGAATTTCAACACAAATATCTTTAACAAAGATTATAATAGATATCTTGAAATTGGTTTTATACAAGTGAGTTCGTGCATCAATTTTTAAAAATATAAAAAATACTGAAGCATCCTTATTGTCTACTTTTATTTATAAGAAAAAAATACTGGATTCTGCCTGTCAGCTCAGACTTTTAACTCTATGTGAATTTTCACTGTTACTGACATCAATGGGTGGCTATTCAATGTGTCTTTAAGAGTGTTTGACAGGAGGCAAAACATAATTCCCAAATTGGTAATGTCTTATTCTAGAAAACAGTGATGTACTTTTGACTTGTGGGGACTTTTGAAAGTGATGCTCCCTACCAAGCAAACTTAAAAGGACAAGAAGATCATGATAGCAGCTTTGCAAGACATAAAAAAATCATCCCACAAAGACCAAATGTCAGCCATTATGATAGCAGTTAAAAATATATATATATAATATAGAGATGTATATATACCTCAAATAGCACTATCAGTCATCAAGAAACAACAGAATATAAAACATCTGTCTCAAATAACAGAAGACATTTGACATAGCTTGCACTCCACTTCTCACTGGCTAACATTATGGATTTTCTTTTCACCTTAGTAGTATGATTTTATGAAGTAATTATAAATATCTGAGTGTATGTTAACAGCCACATCCCAGTAAGAGATAAACAGCTGTAGGGCCAAATTAATATTTCAGTTTTCATCAACTTTTGTAAATAAAACTTTTTGCATAATTGACTTGCCTTTGAGTTCAAACATTCACAATATTTTATTTTTTGTAATAATTCTATAGAGTACTTTTGTATTAATTCTTTTTTAAATTTGTTTTTGTTTTATTTCCTTAATTATTGCACTGGGTAGAGGTACATTGCCCATTTACAATATTTTAACTCCTTCCTTTCTTGTACTTTTTTCCCTTAAATTTTTAGTCCACAGTTTCTCTTTTCTAGAACAGTCTTGTTTAATTATAAAGAGTTTTATTGACATAAAAACTAAAAGCTTTTGTTTTCTTTATAATAAATCCTAGTTTATTTAAATAGCATGACAGGGATATATTTTAGGTGGTCAAAGATAGTAACTTTCTAAAATATTCATGCTTTTTCATTTAAGCACGTGGGTAAAATTGTAACTTAATTCAAGAAGTATATTTCAGGTAGGTTCATGTTCCTACTTTATCAAAACAGAGGAGGAGAAAATTACATAGTATAAACGCTTTTGGAGTCTGCATATGTTTTCAAATTAGTTTAATCAAAGATAATGAATGCTCAATAGATAAGTTTAAATGACTGTATGAATGACTTACTCAGCCAATATCAGTTATAATAAGTTCTTCTATGTTACTATAGAAATTGTAGAATTCCAAAAGGAATTGCTTCGGCAATTATATTTTAGGAGTAAATTGAAAGTGAATTAGGCTTGCAAAAGAAAATTTCAATATTTAACTAAATTATTCTTTTAGGAATGAAAGGTCTTATCTAGAAGAAGGTATTAAATCCAGGAACTTGAAATAAATGATCACAACCAAGTCATATATGTGTATATATATGTTTGTTTTATATAATTAGGTTGTTTTAAAATTTGTTAAGAACCAAAAAAATCCTATTGTTAAAATTATCTCAATTAAAGTTTTAAGGAGAGGTACTTCTAAAAGTGTTACTTTCATGTGGAATCATAAGAATAAATGAGTAACATAATGATAAAATCTTTAGGTAAGCAGGAGTTATGTACAGGAAATGATTTAATGAAGGAGAAGAATTTAAGGATACACATGGCATTCATGGAGCAGAGTCAGACGAGGGTGGTTGTTATAAAAATGAGGTGACAATACCTGAAAGCTGAGGAAGGTTGCTTCTGTTTATGGGGAACAGAGACATATGTTTACATATAAAATGAAGAAATGAAAAGTGGTCTTCAAATGCAGTGACTATAATATTTCTTTAGTATTCATAAAAAGAATTCAAACTCATTTAGGAACTTTTTACTTTTTTATTTTTCATTTTATTCTTATAATTCTCCCAACTGTATGTGTGTGCATACATATGTGTTTGTGTATATGACCTGAAATTTTCTATGCAACCCAGGCTGGCGTCCAACTACACTTGACTACTATTTTGATTGTTTTTACAAAATTCTTCGTAATTTAATTATATCCCTGAAATCAATATATATGATAGTCTGTTATATGTTGGCTTTTTTTCTTAACTTAGGAGCATGAATACATGTATAAAAATGAAAAAAGAAAATTTTGAGCATTGAGAGCTCCAAGTGTTATTCCTTTCTATATCAGTATAAACTATGATTACACCTAAAATGTAAATGACAGCCTTAATTATTGCAATCATTTATTGATCAAAACTTATCTCAAAAACTACTATACTTTCTATAAAATATCTGTACTCTTAGACCACTTAGTTTGCTGTGTATTTTTAACCATAATAAAAAAACGCACAATACTAATAGGATTTATACAAGTATTATTTTTATGCTAGATCATTTACTACTTAAGATTAGAGAATGTCGTAGTCTGTTTTCTGTTTTTCTGTTTTCTGTTGCTATTCTAATGTGCAAAAACCAAACTTTTATTCTGATAATTCTGAAGGTTCAGAAGCCCAAGATCCAGCAGTTGCACCTGAGGAGGTCCGTCCTGCTCCTGGAGACCCAGTCAGATTTCCACGTTAGTGTAGAGACAGAATATCACCACAATCCCATTAGATTAGGGATCCATTCTCATGTTCTCAATAACTTCCCAATCATCTCACCTCTAAATACCATTGCTGGGTTAGGTTTTCATTTTCTATCAAGAGAGATTACACACAATGGAGATTAAAGTTCAACACATTTCTTTTATGAAGGTAAGTTTGTCTTAATGGGAGATTGACATGTGACTATTCTAAAGGGCTATAGACACTTTTATCACAATGTTGTAACCATTGCTGAGTTCATCATTGAAAAGTTAAGAGTTACCAATGTCTGGAGTGATGATTCAAATGGTAGAGGATGTTCATAGCAAGGAAAAGAACCTGAGTCTAACTCCCAGTTCTGCCAAAAAAAAGAAAACAAAGAATTACAATTGAAAGTCAAAATAATGCAATTATTATAAGTACATGTTTCATATACATATGTACAAAGCAATATTCAAAATCAGGTCTTTGTAGGAAGTGAATGTCTAATGTATTATGTCTGTATTAGAAGTGTTATTTAAAGAAAGAAAATTTTAAACAAGAGGAAGAATTGTGACATAAAACAAATGAAAAATAAAATTTGAATCACTGACTTTTTCTTAAGCAGCACTATTTATAAGGCAACACCTAATTTATACGTTATGGGTTACTCTTTAATATCTTTAATGTTCTTATACTCACATCTTTCTTTCTTGGTACTTTTCAGAAAATGGAACTTTAAATCTGTTTGTTTTAAATATAGAGTAGGACCTAAGGCACCTTAGCCGTTGCACATTTTACCAACCTATACCTATGCTGTGTACACTTGCTTATAATGAATACTGATTATATTAAACTGCTAGGGACTTTTTGTAAGCTATCAACTACAAATTTGATAATAATCTTCTTGCTTGGTTGACTAAAACCTGATTTCACCTGGAAAAGCTTTTTATGTCTTCTGATTTCATAAAGCATCAACAAGAAATGAGACATTGATATCTTTATTGTGAAAAAGGGAGGATAATTTAGGATGAATGCACTGAAAAATTTGGGGAATTAGGGTTGTCTTTTTAAAATAACACCATGTCTGACAGCAAATCCATAAAACTGATACTCTTGTGTCAATGTTGCAGCTTCCTGACCTTTAAATTCCAACATTAGCAAATGTGGTTCAATAAATCCCAGTAATGTCCTCAATTAAAGTCACTATGTCCTTATTATGCTTACAAGAGAACTGCCACAAACCATTTGCTATAAAAGCAGCCTCAGCCTGTGGAAGCATTTTTCCTTCTGCAGACCACAGTCATGTTCTGTGTTAGACACTTTTGGAAGTCAGAGTAATGACTTGAACCAAGTCAAAAGACACATAACTGTACACAACCATGCAAATCTAACAGGTATTGACAAATCCAGAATATTGTCTTTGCCAAGACAATGAAATTGTATGGACAATATCAGAGATAGCAATAATCAAGTACATAGTCATCATACGAGTAGTACACACATGCCTTATGAAATAATAAACTAAATATTTCACATTCTTCTGAGGTGAGTCCATTTATTCAACAAATGCATTATTAATTCTAACTATTAATGGGATAAAGGTAAATTAAGGTAAATAACCAGGCCCACCACTTCAAAAAATTCATGAAAACTAAAGTAACCACTCTACAAAGTAACCACTAAAACACAAAATGATATGAGCCATGTGAGTATTTTTAAAAGTCATTGTGGGATCACAGAGAAGGAAAGAGTTTCAAAAGGTGGTAGAGATACAAAGTTTCACAGATGATATGATCCAGAAAAGACACTTAAAAACAAATATGACTTCAACAAATTTAGGATAGATAGGGATATAGATAACATGTAAGCCAAGAGTTTATTTTGGAATATGATAACTTCTCTGGAAAGTGCAAATGGGATTCAGAGCTCTGAAAAGTTGTCAGACAGTCAATTGGAGAAGATGGAGTGGAATGTACATTGTTTTGATATTGTTTTGTTGGGAGTATCCCATAATATTCACTGATCATATAGAAAATGATCTGTGGCGCTTACAGAATGGACTTTTACATATTGAAGTCATTAAAACTAGAAAGTATCTGATAATTATAAAATAATTATCAACAATTATAAAATTGTTGAGTTTAACAATTGTTAAACTCAAGAGTTTTTGACACAAGCTCCCTGGGTTCAAATTCAAGCTCTACCATTTCTTGTAGGTGTGGCAGTAAAACAATTGGTTAGGTATTATGTGTGCCTGGTGAACATAAGTCACTTCTCCTTTCCCATCTGGAGAAAGTAGTAAGAGCATCAGGGTGACTGTCCTACTCTTGCCAGGATTGACTCTCTCTCTTTTGAAAGATGACCATATATTCCTGCCTTTAGCCAAGGATACTTCTAGGTGAGTGAGATATGAGCTAGTCTGACAGCTCATATCTCTGCAACAGCCATGGCTTGGTTTGGCAATCTTATTTTCTTCTATCCCAGGAATGGTAGCTCTTCTTCCTTCTGACTTTGGAACAATCATGCATTTCTTTTTTTTTTTTTCATTTTTCTTTTATTATTCATATGTGCATACAAGGCTTGGTTCATTTCTCCCCCCTGCCCCCACCCCCTCCCTTACCACCCACTCCGCCCCCTCCCTCTCCCCCCCCCAATACCCAGCAGAAACTATTTTGCCCTTATTTCTAATTTTGTTGTAGAGAGAGTATAAGCAATAATAGGAAGGAGCAAGGGTTTTTGCTGGTTGAGATAAGGATAGCTATACAGGGCATTGACTCACATTGATTTCCTGTGCGTGGGTGTTACCTTCTAGGTTAATTCTTTTTGATGTAACCTTTTCTAACAAAGGCAGAGATGCTGTTGTTCCACAGTGAACACGTGACCTGAGGGGAAAACACTGACCTCAAGAGAAAAAGAAGACTGGAGCCTTTTTGTGAAGGGGGAATTCAATTATTTTTTAAAGTCAGTATTTCACAAACTTTCCCTGATCATAATTGTTACCTGTAGATACATTAATGTGTAACCTCAATAGTCATTTGGTTTTCAGTTTGGATATTATACTTACCAGATTTACTCGAAATTATTTCAGTAATTTTTTTCCATTTTCTCCTACATAAAGTTTCAATTTCTGACTGAAATTATTAGAAAGACTTTGTCTTTTCCCTAACAGTTTGATGACAAAAGTAGAGATTTTGGAAGTGTCTGAGAAATATTTTCCATATCAGATAATAAATCCCAGAAAAAAAGTCCTATGCATTGATAAATTCAAATTGCAATGGGTAATATGGTAGATGACTTGGAGATTTGTGAATGCTTACAAATCAAAAAAAAAAAATGCTAATGTGAACTGTCTCAGAAAGCCAAGTGATAGTCATCAGAAAAAGCAATATAATTACAGCTATTATAATAGTATTATAATATTATACATGAGAAAACATAGCAAATTTTACTTAAAAATATAGAGATAAGATTTGCACATCAAACCATTTGATTTTGCCTGTGCAAATCAAATTCTATTTAAAACTTCTTCATTTTACTGAGGAAACTTACACTGATTTGCTCTTTAAATATAAACTTACATAATAAATTCATGTCACATTTTTTTACTCCTCTTCAAATTCTTTGATGTCTAGAACGCAGTTCATGTTCTTATGAAAATGGAAAAATTTCTTTGTTGGGTATCATCTGTTGAGTGCTCATTCACAAGCAGCTGTGAAATTTCAATCTGCATTGCTTTTATTCAGGAGAAATGCTGTTCAATGATATATCTACACATATTAGAATTGTCTCTTAAAATATAACCAGAGATATAGAGTCATCACAATATGGTGTGTTCTGTGGAGTCTAGAAGTGTGACTAGATTCAGGAATCAGATTACAAAGGATTGTATCTGCTATGACTTGAAAGTTGTTTTTTCCCCCCAATGTGATAAAGATTTACTTATTTATTTATTAATATGTGCATACATTGTTTGGTCCATTTTCCTCCCCTGCTCCCGCCCCCTCCCCCACCCCTTCCTTGTCCCCTCCACCCCGCCTTGCTTCCAGGCAGAACCTATTCTGCCCTCTTCTCCAATTTTGTTAAAGAGAAGACATAAACAATAATAAGAAAGACATAGCGTTTTTGCTAGTTTGACATAAGGATAGCTACACAGAGAGATTCCTAGCATTGCTTCCATGCACAAGTGTATTACAACCCAAATTGATTCATCACTACTTGATAGCTTCACTACTTCCTGGTCACCTTCCCATATTGGCTTTTGTCGTTTTAAGGTTACTATATTAGCTCCTCTACAGTGGACACATCAAACACTTTGTCTTCACAAAAACATTTGTTGGAAGTTCATTGCCAGTGTGGCTGTGTTGGTAGTTAAGACTTAGCTGGAAGTGTTTAACTCGTGAGAACTCCACCCATATGAGCAGATGATGCTGTTATAAAATGAGCTCACCTGAAAAGGATTTGTGCTCTTCTTCCATTTGAGGAAATGTCTCCTCCAGAGAGTTCAGCATTCAAGACATAATCTTGGAACAATGAAGACACAAACCTGCCAGTGTTTTGGTCTTAGGCCTCTTCATCCCCAGACCTGAGAGAAATAGATTTGTTTGTTACAAATTGTCAGTGTGTGATATTTGTTTATTAGGAGCTCAAAACTAAATCAATATGCTTATAATAAATATTAAATTGCAAGGTTATTAGGGTTGTCCCAGAATTCTCTGGATTAAAAACTTGTAAAGTGTACAAGAGTCTACTTTCCAATTTATGTTAAATATACTAGCAAAATTCACAACTTTTGCCTAAATAAGCTGAAATAACATAAATTGGTTAACTATAAAATAATAATTCACAAAACTCAGTGTGAACATTACTATTTAAGGACATTATTGTTAAGACGTAAGGTAGAGTAACATTTAAAAATTATCTCAAATAATGTATAATGTGAAGAAATTTTCTACACATTTATTCCTTGACTAAAAGAATGTATTAATTCATTGTTTAATATCTTTTATGTCCTGTTTTAACTTTTAAGGTATTTTATATTATCAAAAGATAATGTGACACTTGGCACATTGAAAGTGGTAAATTATTGTGCATGCTACTCCATTTTTAAAATAATACTGACAGCATGGAACTATTTAAAATATTGATATTTTCCTCATGAGTTAATAACTCAAATATAGCATATGCTATGTAGGACAATGTGTGTTTAAGAATATAGTAAAATTTTGCCTGTACTCTTAAACTGAATATCAGGAATGCTAGGCCAACAACGTTTTTGTGTATGATTACATGCACTGATTTGTAGTGGACAATTATAAATTACTTAAGTGTGAATTAAAAATGATAATGGTACCTTTATTTCTTAATACCTAAAACTAGAAATTCATCATCTTCACAAATCAGTATTAAGGAAACTTGACAGAAATGATCACCCATCTATTAAAATCTGGAGAAAGTCCAAAACAGGTCCACAATTGATTTGCTAGCAATAACTTCCCAAAGTAATCAGATTGAATTGAAAGAGAGAAGAATTAAAATGAATGAAGGAAGAGTGAACTATCTGTGTTTAATCTCCAGTTTCATCAGAAATCGATTAACTAGCTGACTTTGGGTCCAAAAGAATTAATTATCCTCAGTCTCCAGTATAATTAACAACACTATGACCATCTCCCCAAATATTCATTAAACAGTCAGGAACAATATGAAATTCAAATTAAAATTGGAAAAGAGATTAAATAGAAGTAGTCATCTCTAAAATGAATCACACTACATCTGAGATGAAATCATTTGAGCAATACAAAATATGGAAATACATTTTGTGTTATATTTAATTATCATTAATTCCAGCACTGCAAGCTGGCAGCTACTTTAGGCTCATTACAAGGACTAAAATGGGCTAGAATGTTAATATGAATTTATCCTCCTTGGAATAATGGGACTATGCTTCAAAGTTAAAGAAAGTTTAAAAACAAAGTTGGGAATTTCAGTTAATTCTTACATTTTCAATTAGAAATGCATATTACACAAAAATTTCTATTAACACATCGATAACAACACAGTTAACAACAACAACAAAAAGAGCAGCATTTTCTTTTTCATAAGGGAGCATACAAATAAATGCCCCATTTTGTGGTTTTGTAAAAATATCATTGGGGTTTTGATTAGAGGATTTGTCTTGGGATAGAAAATGCCTATAGTGAGGTTAATGAGGTAAGTGTGAATCGGGCATGAACAATGCAGTCTCCTAGAGAAATATGGTCAGCATAGTTTGTCACGTTATGGACTCATCTTATTAGGGCCTTATTGTTTATTATTCCCCTATTTGGTCATAACATAATATTTCTTCAGATAATTACTTTACCGGGAGGAGGTGATAGCTGCAGGTATATGAAGTTAGATGTGTGTTAAGTAAAAAAACACCTGGATCTTGTTGAAATGGCTTGTAACTGAAATGTAAGATGTTACTGCATAAGAAAATATAAACTGAACAATTTTAAAAGTTGATATATTTAGCTCTGTTACCAGAGAACAAATTTCACATATCCAAGTTTTGTAATATGGCATTGGCTATTCAATTCATTATAGGAGGTTTTATATGCTATATGTGTATATATATATACATGTATATATATACATATAGATATCAATGATGATAAATTAGATTTGTTCTGATAATTTTCTAGTAAAGTAAATTTAAAATGCACTGTTTCACTTTTATAAAAATATAAACCATTCTCTTCTTAGAGCGTAATAGAAGTTAGGGTTTATAACTTTTTTTGAGGGGAGCAGTACTGGGATTAAAATCAGAGCTTCATGCCTGTTAGGCAAGCGCCCCATCACTTGAGCCATGTGACTGCCCTTTTTGCTTCTATTTTTCAGGGAGAATAATTTCTCTGCCTGTAGCTTTCCTCAGATCACAATATTCCTACCTTTGCCTCCTGCATAGTTGGGATTACAGACATGTACCACCATGCCAGACTTGTTCTTTAAACTAGGGTATCGCTACCTTTTTCAGCAGTCTGGTCTCAAACTATGATCCTCTTCTTTCTGTTTCATAAGTAGTTGGGATTGCAGGAATGAACCAGCCCAGTCCTCAAAACATAACTTGTAATGGATATCATTTGCTTGAATCATGTAGGAAAATTTTGAGTGCGTTATCTTCCATATTTATGGATATTCAAAAATATTACATTTTAAAAGCTGAGGACACAAAAAGTGACTCTTTAAAACCGAGGCATACTTGAGTCTAACTAGAAACGATGACTGAAACAGTAATTAGTCCATGTAACTAATAGCATCCATACAAGCACATCCATCATTAATTTCTCTGGGTAGAAATTAGGAAGAAGAACACCAATACAGACATCATGGCCCTTGGATACTCAGATCTTTCAAGTATGTAAGTGAATTTTGAGCTTTGTAGGGCAAATCTCTAGGTTCTGTGTTCCCTGAGCAATAAAAGAAAAGTTTAAGCAATTCTTCAGAAAGGATCCTATATCCCACAAAATTGCCTTCTTCTTAGATTGTACTTTCTCTTTGATTTTTTCAATAAAAAATTAATTGATTTGCATTTTCAGAAGGAGCCCTTCCCAGATAACCTAACTTTAAGAAATTTCTTAAAGAAATTCAGTAAATGTTATCTTTTATCTCCATTTTTAACCTAACATCAAGCTATAATACTAATACAACAAGGGCATTAAACTTTTATAGTCCTATTTTTAAAAATAAGCCATATGTAGCAGAGAGCGTAATGAAAAATGTGTATTTTCATTTAGTACCTCGTAGCTAAATGCATTTGCTGGCACCAGCTACTGTTGTCATAGAAATTGTTGCAATTTTAATTTAGAAATTGATTCTACACTAAAGCAAATTTATTATGCTGTTGAGTTGGTAGAATACTCATTTTAAAAACAAAACTTAACCAGAGTTATATTAAATACTTAAGTCATATAATTGCCTAAGTTATAGAGCATATAAAATATAAGATACTGTTATTTGTGATTATCATATTTTAAGTTTTTAACCATATACATTTACAAATGGATGCTGTAATGTTCCTTAAAACCTGAGGAAAAGTTTGTAGGAGCTTACCAATATATAAGAAGGTCATGTGTATGATGGTGTTGCTTCCAAAGGTATGTGCTCCCAAATCAAACCTAGAATTACAAAGTGATAGCTACAGGAGAGTGAACTTTAATTTTGATGAAATAGAATTAGCAAAAGATATAGTCTGGGAGGAAAACAAGTTAACAAGTTCTCCATTACCCTATGCCGAGGAGCATCTAAGTGGATGTCACTATGAACACATTTGAATTCTACAAAGAAATGTCATCTCAGGAAACTACGCTGTGTAGCTGTAGAACATCTTCTTCATTTCATCCTTTGCAGACTCTATTAAAAGTTTGACAAAGTCCCTTGTTAGACTGCCAAGTTCTGCTACCTAAGTAATGCTTAATTCGAAAAGTAATTCACACACGAGTACAACACATTTATTTTAATAATTAGTGAAGAAGTTAAAATTGATCAAATAAAATGCTGAAAAATTACTGATATAATCACATAAAATAAAGATGTAATACATGAAAGTTAAAAAAAATCTGTAAATTTGAATCTCTATCCATGAGTCCAAAATATTATAAGAGTTTGTCTGAATTGAGAAAAATGATTAGGAGTCAAACACCAGAGGCAATGTCAATTTACCACACAACTAAATACCACACAACTAAAAGAAAAGCAAGTAAAGAGGAAGATACCAGAGCTCCAGAAATGCAGAATCAGAGGTCAAATAAATCTGCAGTGGAATCCAAAGTTGCTGTATCAACGGGAATTTGTCTTTTAAAGTCACCACACTTCTAGCAGGAGGGGAGACAGTAGTCAGCCTCTTCTCAGTCCCTAAATGAATGAATATTGCCAGCACACCACAAATATCATCAGTTTGCAGTATCAGCAACTTTCTTCCATGTACCCTAAACATCTCATAAACTCAGCAGACACTGAATTCACTTCATAAAACTTTGGGGAAATCAAACCACTCACTCTTTTCCAAAAGGACAGGGTAGGAATTGTACTGTAAAACTAACAATAACAACTACAACATCAAATTCAAGAAAACACATTTTCTGAACATTTGATAGTCAATTTAACCTCATGTTTTTGCTGGCCTCAATTATTCCTAACCTCTATGATTATGTTGAATTTTCAATCAAAAAATTTTTCTCTTCATTAGAAAAATGTCTATTCAGATTGCTGGTCTGTCTTCCATCAGGCACAGGAAGATAAATAAAGCATGATCTCACTTATATTTGGGATCAAAATATTGAACGCACAGAAACCTAGTAGAATGGTGATTACAAGGGGGTAATGGTGGGGGGAATATAGTAATGCTGTCCAAAGAGTACAGTTATTATGAAATCAGTAAGCTCTGGACATAAATGTACTGCTTATAAAGATGTATTGTGTACTTGAAATTTGCTATGTAAATAGATCTTAAACATTCTTACCACACCAGGTAACTGTGTGAAACGATGAATATGTTAACTACCTTGAAAGGAAATCATTTCACAATCTTTGTATATATCAAAACATCATGCAATGCCCTGTAAAGTGAGGTATTTTGTCAATTTTCCCTCAACAAAACTGAAAAGAGGTATTTCATGATGCATGAAACATTAACTAAATCCAGTGTTGTTAGAGACAGGCATAATTTAGATCAGAGTCAGCACACTCTAATGGGGAGATCATTTTTAACACACTGTCATTGGATCCTGGCTGTGCCAACATTAAACATGTTGTCGAAAGTTGCTTTCGTCATACAAGAGCATCGTTGAGCAGCTGCATCAGAGACTGCGTGAGTTCAAAGCTGAAAACATGGTCTGAAACAGAAATGATTGTTTTTCCACCTTTGTCATTGATGAAGAGAGACTGAGAGGCCAGAGCTTTTGCTCAAATCTATTTCATATGTTATTTCACTTCATTAAGCTTTAATGATACTACTAATGGAAGGCATAACCTTTCCTCTATCCTTCTCAAATGGAGGCCAATGTAAAAGTCACTTTAAATATGTGACACAATGTAGATGCAAACTATCTACATATATAGATACATAGTCTAAGGAATACTATTGTACCACTTTGCTTTGATTTCCTATCAGCTATTCAACAAATAATCACTGAGTGCATATATGGGTGTTCTATTAGCTACCAACACAAAATGGGGCCCACGATGGCGTGTTCTTTTTCATTTTAATTTAAGGGATCTTTGCATTTTTTGAAAAATGCAAAGGAAAAAATATGCTGCAGGCATAGGGGATGGTTGACAAGGTTGAACTATAGCACAATAAATTCATAATAATGTTTGCTAAACAAATAATCATTATACCACAATATGATATAAGAATATTGAGTGCTTAAGTCCTGACAATGTTTTCAGAGGTATATTCACAGGACAAGAGGAAGGTGCTATTTTTAAATGGCCACAGCACATACTGCAGTACTCTACAATATATGAAATTAACATATACCCCATGAGAAGAGGGCTTTTTGGTATTTCGTCATTTATATAGTGTTTGAACACAAGAAAATGTCCTTTTTCTATCCAGAAACCCTGCCAGGTACCACATGGCTTTGGTGCTCATGTGCTGTCCTACTCATCTTAGGAATTTAAGTTTCTCAGACTTTTCTTCTTTGTGATGACCTGGACACTGTAGAACAGTAATGGTCAGGTATTATAATGGTAAACTATCCTACCATTATGATTTGCATGGTGCTTTCCCCTTAATTAGGCTGGGTCAAAGCTATGGAAACAGCTAAGATGCCCCACTACTGCCAATGAATGCATTAAGAAAATGTGGTATTTATTCAAAATGGAATTTTACTCAGCCACAAAGAAGAATGAATTTTTTTTTATTCACAGGTTAATGGATAGAACTGGAGGACATCATTTTAAGCAAAGTTAGTTACGCTTAGGAGGCCAAAAGTCACGTGTTCACTCTCACATGTGGATTATAGACCTAAAGCAAATGCAATAATATTTTTGGACATGAGTCACACATTAAGAGGAGAATGCGTACAGGAGGGATAGGGAAAGGGAAGAAAACTAAAAGTTAGAATGTGGTTGATGTGCTCTGTATAAGAACAAATACAGCAATCTTAAACTGGCTGAGGCCACTATGGGAAGGGAACTAGGGAGTAGTGGGTTTGGTAGAGATGAACTGATTTGGGTCGCAATACATAAGGAATCTCCTTGTATTGCTACCTTTATCTCAAAGTAGCAAAAACACCATATTTTTCTTATTATCTTTTATGTTTGTTTTTCTATAAAATCAGAGAACAGGAGGGTAGAACAGGTTCTGACTGGGGAGGTGGTTGACAGCACTGGAGAAGGAGAGAGGTGGTACAAATTAAGTATATACATGTAAGTAAATGCAAAAATAATACCTGTTGAAGCTGTTCAAGTAATTGGAGTGGGGATGAAAGAGAGCAGTGGAGGGGGTGAACTCAAGTATTATATATTTGATACATTGTAAGAACCTTTGTAAATATTCCAATGTACCTCCACCCAGCACAACAATAATAATAATAAAAACACTGGATTAGAGTTTGGGAAGAATACCACAAAGGCAGCCTGCTGTTAATTTCATTATAGCATAGCAACAGTGCATGTTGTCACAAAATGTATGACTGCTGATGTTGACTTTGATCACATGACTAAGGTAAGGCTGATCAGGTTTCTTGATACCATGAAGGATTTTGTTTTATTTCTCTGTTCCTAGTGTAATCTCTAGCAGGAAGTCCCCCACTTAAGGATTGAGAAATTATGATCCTTGTACTTGTGGAAAGGACACTTTTATTAGTGTTCTTTCTTGAGGAAAGAACACTTTTGTTTTGTCCATAGGAGATTTGCCTATTATCACTCCTTCATTTTTTGATCATTCATACTTATCAGTTTTGGCTTATAGACATTTATTTAAGAATTTAGTTATAAACCAATGGTATTTCATTTACTTGAGTCACAGTTTTAAGTACTTACCTTTGAGACTCCTTTCAATTGACTTCTAGATCTTCTGTTGTTTTATTTAATTTTTTCAAGTATTGTCTTACTGCAAGATGCTACAGGAACATCTTGTATTTGTCTTTATTATCTGAGGATCAGTCATTTCTTCAAGGAGCCTCATATTGTTAGTAAGTTAGGACATCACAAAACATTCTTTTAATTTTACCTATTGTAAAGTTTACCAGTTTGACAGTGAATTTTTTTCTTTGTCTTGATTTATGACATTTCTGATAACTATTGCATTCCTTTTTTTCCCATGTGACCATGGGTAACAGCATGGCATGAACACTTTACAATCGTTTTTCTCACTAAATATTTTTGTATTGCTATATGGTGTATAAGTATCTCTGGCTTCTCACTGATTTTGTCTTCTTCTAACAATGCCACATGTATTTACATGTGAATTGATCTTCTATCTCTCATTATTAACAACAGCACAGCCCTTCAAACTTGCTATTTTTTCTATTACTTATTTTGTCTGTTTTGGGAGGGAGACTGTCAAGAGTTGGTCTCCAATTATAAAACAACAAAAGAGAATTCTGTTTATTGTCCAATATACACTTCTGCATTTTATTTCTTGGTACACTATTTGGCCTACCATAGATTGCAAACAACAGAAAAATAAACTTTTTGTCAACCTATCTGTAATGCATATCCTGTGTTCTAACATTCATATGAATTTTCTATATTAAGCTACAATTCACATTTGGACTTCAAGATTCAGTCAGTATAATTGCCAATGTCCCAGGTAACATTGTTTGTCCTTTACTTTCCCATAAAAATCTATGAATATATAGTGGTGCATCACAGCATATTGTGATCATCAACCTACCTCTGTGGAGGTAGGAGGATGGGACATTGGATCCAGAGGCATGACACAAGTAGATAAGCAACAGGAAAGAAGAAACAAAATAGCAAGACATTCAGTTAATGACTTTTCTGAGTCAGTCTTTGTGAACAAATTACACAAATCGGTAGTATAATAAGGAACAACTGTGGATTTCCCTTCTGTAAAGTTTGTAATACCTGAAATTTGAAAGATGGAGTAAAATATCTTTGAGACAAGGAAGGTAAAGACATCTATATTTATGTAAAAAAACACATGGAATCTTCAGATTCTTTGTGTTAACTTTGCTTTGTTTCTAAAAACTATAGGTGTGTTTAATTAGTAAAGCAGTAAATCCTTAATAATATCAATTACAAAACTGAACTCTGGGGTCAGAATTCAGACTTCATGGTTGGACTTTCAAACTACAGATTTACAAATATCATTACACTTGTATCAGCTAATATATAACTATTATTGTGTTTTAATTTCAGTTATTTGTGCAGATAAGAATAATCTTTAAGTTAGTCAATGCTATCTTTAAGTAAAATTAAAGATGCAGAAAAGCAAAAGTTTGGACACTTATTTATGCTCATGATGTATGACTATTGTCTCTTCTATTCTTACAATAATTACCTCTACTTTGACTTGATAAAAAGGAAGATTATTTCAAATCTTTAAGAAATTTGTATTCTGTAGTAATTTCTGCAAGAAGATTGGATTGCTAGTAAACAATAAGGAGTATAACTATTTTGGAGACTTTCACAAAAGACTTTTTGAAGGTCACATGCATAATTGCATCAGTCTTAGGCTCAGTCAATTTTTTTCACTCATTGCATGAATTATGTCAATCACTATAGACTGACCTGCATTAAAGCAAAAGTGTTATTGACTGAAGTTCAATAATTTTGATTCAATTTATACAGCTATTCTCTGCCCAAAATTGAATAGGAAACTTAATCTGTAAAAGGAATCTAAGCCACTTATCAATATGAATACCGCTTCTTTACTTAAGAAATTTTGGTAATCAACTGAAAATTTCTGAGTGAAATACACTATTTTATCAAATGTGAAAAATTTTACATGGTTTATAAATCAACCATAAATGAAACTGAACTTTTTAAAGTAATTACAGAAGTGAAATAAAAGGAAAAAAATCAAGATAAAATTTTGGATGCTGCATTTGTTTTTAATCAGATTAACAACAGACCTCAGATCAGAATCAAAGTGATATAATGACTACTCTGCAGTGTGTCTCCTCATTATGCGATGTCAAAGTTAGCAAGGTCACTGTTTTTCCACTTTCCTGTATCTTATATGCTTCACTATTGTTGCAAACATTCTTCAAAGACACAATAACATGTGATTTCATGGACAATGATATTAATTGTTCAGAGCTAGTGTTTTTGAGTTTTAAATATGGTCATTCACAACTCATAGTGCTAAAGAATTACCTGATGGCCTGGGCAAGGTGGCTCCCTCCAGGAGCCACCTTCAGGTTGTGTTGGAAGTATAAAATTATACTGTGATGGAAACTGAGTATTGCATTTTTTCTTTTTTTTTTTTTTTTGAGCATAAACGCTACCATCAGACAATCAGACAGCCCTGTGCTAATTCTGAGTTTTACCATTCCATGTGTCTGGAAATATGGAAACTCTACTGACCTTGCTTGAACCACAGTATGTTTACATATAAAACAGATACAAAAGATATCTGACTCATCAGCTTGCTACAAAAAGGGTATAACATATAGAAAACATTGGTATAGTGCCTGAAGCATGAGACTAAATAAATGTTAAATGCACTAGTAATTGGTTTTCTATTTAATATCTCTATTTTTATGTAAATGCAGCAAATGTAAAATGACAAACAATTTGTCCTCAAAAGCTGTTTTCTCAAACACATGTACGCAGAGAGTGGCATGCTTGTGATTTGCTGATAAAGACTGTATAGAGTTGTGGGTGGTTATTTAGCAGGCAAAGAGAGTCTGTGATTTGGGGAAGATAGTTTATTATTTTAAGGAGTGTAAATTAAACTTTGGATCATTCTAGCAGGGACTGCCCTTGAAAAACTCACCAAGGTAAGTAACTCTGCAAGGAATTAAAGTAAAAGCCCAAATTATTATTTTGCAATCAATAATGTATTTTCTCAGAGCTGTCCTTATTTTATTATTATATATTTTACACCAATAGGAGTTATGAACACCTACTTAGAAAGAGTTGTGGGATCTATAAATAGTGATCATATAAAATTGCCAAATTAGGAACAGTTTAAAATGTTAAGGGTTATATAGATTAAAATATAATTAATTGGAAATAAGTTATTTATTAATTCCGGAATTGATTTATTCTATTTATAGGTCTACAAAATAACCATGGAAGGAGAGGTGGCATAGATGGCACAGGCTTGATAGTAGTGATGATACATGGAAAACAGTATGCATAGGGCCAGATTAAGACACAACACACAATATACATTCCAATATTTTTCTATTGGATACCCTTAATTAAAAATTTCATTGGACAGTTGAATTCATATTTCTAATATCAGCAGTAGCTTCACAAAACCAAACAGATCCTCAGCGCTGACAGTTGAATGTAGTTCCACAAAAACAGTCAAGATGTTGCTCCAATTGTAGATCATTTCCTGTGCACTACATGGACTCTTACAACTTACATAAGCTTCTCCTTAACTCTGTCCTCTTTAGACTTTTAGTGTCTAGTTCCCAAAGTAGGAAATCTACTACATATTCAGAGGGAAAACAATTAAAATATTTGTTTTAAAAATGTAAGTTCAAAATGTTAGAAAACACAGTCACCATGTCCTCCGAACTCTAACAGCAGCTCTGCTTCCAGATAATGATCAGTATCGACTACCACATTAAGTACTGGCTCACATTCCTGTCTGCTGATCACTTAGTAGGAGTCATTCAAAACACCCAGTGTTTATCTGTAGCTTATGTTGAAAGTGATCTAGGTAAGACAGTAGGCAGAAGAATACTTGTACGCTTCCTCTTGACTTTTAATGACTTTGTCTTTTCCATAAGATGCTATCCCAATCTAGTGTGATCACAGAGTAAATACACTTGGAGTAAATACAAACCCAAACTCAGAGAAGAATCATCCTTACCCGGATCAGTACATTAAAAGAGAGTCTCCTAAAGAAACTGAGCCTAAACTATGTGATTCCACTCAACCCAAAATTGCATGAGGGATAATAGTTTTAAAGCTACAGAATTTTGAGGTGGTATGTTTTGTGGAGAAAAGTAAGTGCAAGAAATCAGTGGTACAGAGTTACTTATAAAATTGAAAGGAAACTGTAGGAATGACTTTTGAAACTGTGTGGCAAAAAAATAAGGAAACAGAAGATGGGTAAATGATCAAGGAATTATTGTAAGTATTTGGGAAAACTGCTAATCAAAACATTTCAAGAAAATGGCCCATGGTTGGTTTTTTGGAAGGAAAAAAATTACACAGTGTTATTTAAAGTTCTCAATGGTAATTTTTTATAGGCACATTTCTTTCTGAAAATGTCTGCTCTTTGGGGCTCGCTGTTAGCTGACTTTCCACTTTACTTTCCTTATTTGTTTTAGTAAGCTGGCATATCTCTCTGACTGTGTAGCACGAAGTATCTTAGTGGATGCCTGGAGCTGAGATGAGTGGAATCCAGGGATGAGATGAGTGGAGATTGGGCACAGCCCTTGGAGAGAGACAAAGGAAATCAGTGGGAAAAAACTGGAGTCAGTCCTCATCCTTGCCTCCCTAACCAGGATTTCCAGCACCATCAAGTGATGCCCAAAGGGATCTTGGATTCCCACCCACATTACCTCGTTGTGTTTCTTATATCTCTTCTTTTTCATTCACTTTTCACATCAAAATGGGGAGTGGCGATATGTCTCTGTCCCAGAAGATTCTCTGCTTGCTGTGTCCTTAACCACTGGGATAATTTTGAGCCTGATAATCTGAGAAAGAAGTACCTTACCTTCCAATGTAATGTAACTTGGTCCCAATACCAACTAGGTAGTCAAGAAAAGTGACCCAAAAATGTGAGAGTTCAAATTATGCTCTTATTTTGCAGTTAGATTTGTTTTGTAAGAGACAAGGAAAATGGTCGGAAATACTATATGGCCTTATATCAAGAGTTTTCCTTCTGTACTAGGGGGATCCCCACATCCCAAACAGGGAAACAAAATGTGGATAACCTTGATAATCCCTGGCTATAGGGAGTGACACCTGTCTCTCAGGAAGAATGCCTGCCTCTTTACCATAATCCACCTTCTGCACCCCAGAGTTTCCCAAGGTCACCAAATAAAAGTTGATACTGTCAAAACTCCCTGTGTAGCTATCCTTATCTCAAATTTGCAAAAATGTTGTTTTTTTTCTTTTTCTCTTTTCCCTTCTGCAAAATCAGAGAATAGGGGGGTGGAACCTGTCCTGCCCAGGGGGGAGGTTGCACCAGTAGGAGAAGGGAGGTGGTAGGGAAAGGGGGTAGGAGAGTGAATACAGTGCAAAAAAATGTGTATGCATGTCTGTAAATGCAAAAATGATACCTGTTGAAGCCAGGCACTGGTGGCTCATGCCTGTAATCCTAGCTACTCAGGAGGCACAGCTCAGGAGGATCACTGTTCAAAGTCAGCCTGGGCAAATAGTTCATGAGACCCTATCTTGAAAACATCCATCACAAAAAAAAAAAAAAAAAAAAAAGAGGACTGGAAGAGTGGTTCAAGGTGAAGGCCTGAGTTCAAGCCTCAATATGGTAAAAAAAATAAAAGGAAGATACCTGTTGAATCTGTTTCATGAATGGTGGAGGGAGGATGAAGTAGAGCTGTGGAGGGATTGAATTCAAGTATGATGTATTTGATACATTCTGATACATTGTAAGGACTTTTGTAAATGCATCAATGTGCCCCCACCCAGTACAACAGTAAATAAAAAGAATAAAAACTAAATTAATAAAAGAAAATGAGCTAACTGAAACTCAAATACTTCAGGAGGGATGTGAAGAAGCACTAACATGGAGGGAGGCAAACCACTGGGGAATAAAATCAGATTTAGTAAACCTCTTAGTTATGCTAAATTTAGAAGAATTTTTCAGGAAGATGAAAACTTTGTATCGTTTTTTGACAGCTTGGAGGAAGTATTTGGCAAATATGCCAAAATTAATCCTTGTGCAGTCCTCTTTGGCCAGCATTATATTAGTGAATCTATCACAGACATTAGGTAGAAACTTTAGAAGCTACAGCTGAGATCTCAGACTAATAAAACCTAACTGCTAAATGCTGATTTTCTGGTCTTTAGCAATCTTGATTTACAATAGGAAAGGAAAGGACAGGTTAAGGAAAAGAGGTATGCCAAAATTTTGCTGACATGATTTGGGATGCCCTCAAGACCTGCAAAGCATCCTCAGGTAAGAGAAGTGGCAATCCCAAGAATCCAACCTGTTACAAATGCAAGAAGCTATGTCATTTGGCCAAGTGCGAGAGTAAACTAAAATTAGGTCTTTTCTGTTAGAGGGGCTACTGCACAGTATAACTACCATTTCCCAGATGTCAGCTGAACTTCCCTGAATTGTTGCCACGTTTGTTGTATGTGTGCTTAACCTTGCAGGGTTCCTGTCTTTGAACAAAGGATTGTTTCTTTTTTTTTCTTCTTAGCCAAGTTCTTGCTACCATCAGATGTCCTATCTTAAACATGCGTGCTTAAAATGACTATTGCTCAGAGGAACTTCCTTGCTCCCCCTGCCCCAAAGTACTCTGCCCCACGTATCACCTTTTCAGATTAGTCAGTAGTTAAGATTGTGAACCCAAACCTGTTCATCAGGATGAGGGGCAGACTTGCGTTAGCGATAAAAAGCAGGCAAATTTCCCACTTTGTGGCTTGCTTACTGAACACCTTCTTAGTGGTATGACCTGGAGAAGTAAAACCTTGGTTTGGCCGAATAACTTCTGAGCTTGTGTCTTTACTCTTAAAATGACACTCCAATATCCCAAGTCTATTTTTAACACAGGATTGCCCAAAGCCACCTACTAGCCCTTGTCACAACTGTTTCAACTTAAGGACCCCAACCATCATCTCAATTTTAAGCAATATCCTCTAAAATAAGAGACAAAGGAAGGACTACAACCAATTGTCAAGTAATTTCTAAAACATGTGCTATTAAGGCCTTGTCGATATCCCTGCAAACACTTATCCTACATGTGATAAAACCCATAGGAGTGAGTTATAGGATGGTCCAGGATCTGCTACTGGTAAATGAGGTCATGGTCCATCCTCTAGTAGCCAAACCATATACCGTCCTATCCATGTACCTGAAGATAAGAAGTGGTTAACATTCCTGGGCTTTTAGAGATGCTTGCTTTACCATCCCTCTGCATTGAGAATCCCAATATCTCCTTGCCTTTGAGAGGAAGGATTCCTTCACAAGGGAAAGATAATATTTACCTGCTGCTGCAGGGGTTTTGAGATAGCTGTCAATTATTTGCTAGGCATAAGGAAAAAATTTAAGGGGAGTTCAGGTTAAGGAAGGAAGACTTCTCCAACATTTGAGTGATCTCCTGATTTGCAGTCCTCTTTAGGCCTTCAAATGCCAATAATGTCCTTGTGCTTAATTTCTTGACTGATAGGGGATCTAAAGTCTCAAAAAAATAAATAAATAAAATAAAGACCAAGTCTCTTTACAGGAGGTCCACTGTCTAGGCTATATCCTTAATCCCTGGCTCAGATTGTCAGCAAAAAGGATAAAATCCATTTGTACCTCAGGACTGTCACTGCCTAAACATCAATTCTATTCATTTTTTGGAATGGCAGGATTATGGCAAATCTTGAACCCAGCTTTGGAATCCCAACAAAGTCTCCAGTGAGGCAACAAAGGGACTGGTTAATGAACACTTAGAATGGACTGGAGAAATAAACGATGGCTGTTGGACCCTAACATAGACTCTCACTGAGGATTGGCCTACAAGTTCCCAATTTGGCAAAACATTTTGTGCTATATGTATTCAGAAAAAAAGGGAATTGCTGTAGAGGTCCTAACCCAGAAGCAAGGGACAGAACTTCATTCAATGGCCTATCTTTCTAAGAAGTTAAATGAAATAGCCATGGGTTGGCAAGGATGTCTGAGGGCAATAGCGGCCACTGAGATCCTAATGAAGGAAGCCACGAAAATAACTCTGGGTCAGCAACTAGAATTTCTAATCCCCCATCAGGTAAGGGACACCCTGGAACTAAAAAGCCATTTGTAGATGTCCAGGGAGAGAGAAACTAAATATCAAGCCATACTTCTAGAGTCCCCAGAAGTGAACATAGAGACTTGTAGCAACCTAAAGTTGGCATCTTTGCTGCCTTCTGAACTAATGACTGACCACACTTGTGAGCAAATACTTGTGATCATACAAACTTATACAAGCAGACAAGACCTAACAAATAAACTGCTCCTCAAACCCAAGGATGAATGAATTATTGATAAAATCAGTTTTTTTAACATTTTTGATTGTTTAAGATAAAGATAGCTATACAGGAAGTTTCCTTGTGACATTTCCATGTATATATGTATTATAACCCCAGTGGATTCATCTCCTGTATCTTTCTTCATTCTACTCTAGTCCCTTTCTAGGGTGGATTCAACTGGTTTTAAAATTCTGTATTCATTCTTACATAGAGAGTACATCAACCATATTTACATTCTTAATTTCCTTCTTTTACTGTTCTCTTGTATGTGACCTCCTCCTAGATTTGCCTGTATTTCATAATACTGCTATATTTGTATTAAGTCTATATTCTATATATGAGAGAAAACATGTGGCCTTTGGCCTTTTGAATGTGGCTAACTTCAGTTAAGAAGATGTTTTCCAGTTCCATCCATTTACCCGTGAATGACAATAATTTCATTCTTGTTTGTGACTGAACAAAATTCTATTGTGTATAAGTAACCACATTTTCTTAATCTATTCTACAGTAGTGGGGAATCTTGGCTGTTTCCATATCTTAGCTATTGTGTGTGCAGGTGCCTTTGTTGTAACCTGCCTCACATTGCTTTAGGCATATCCCTAGGAGTAGTATTGCTAGATCATATAGTAGTTCTATTTTTAATGTTTTGAGGATTTTCCATAAAGTTTTCCATAGTGATTGTACTAATTTACATTCCCACCAGCACTGTATGAGGGTTTCTTTTTTCCCCTCATCTTTGCCAACATTTGCTGTTGTTTGTGTTCTTGAACGTAGCCATTCTAACAGGAGTGAGGTAAAATGGTTTTGGTTTACATTTCCTTTATGGCCAGGGATGGTAAACATTTTTTCATGTGTTTTTTTTAGTCATTTGGACTTCTTTCTTTGAAAATAGTTTTGTTCATTTCATTTGCCCATTTCTTCATTGGGTCATTGATTTTGGGGGAATTTAATTTTTTGAGCTCCCTGTATATTCTGGTTATCAATCCATTGTCTTATGTATAGCTGGCAAAGATTTTCTCCTATTCTGTGGGCAGCCTCTTCAATTTAGAAACCATTTCTTTTGTCATGCAGAACATTTTTCATGTTAATTTGGAAGCACAAAAGACCACAAATAGCCAAAGCAATACTGAACAAAAAGAGAAACACTGGAAATATCACAATACCCAATTTCAAACTATACTACAGAGTCATAACAGTAAAAACAACATGGTACTGGCACAAAAACAGATATGAAGACCAGTGAAACAGAATAGAAGACCCAGATATGAATCCATGCAGCTATACCCACCTAATTGTTGACAAAGGTGCCAAAAACATATGATGGGGAAAAGACAACATCTTCAACAAATGTTCCTTGGAAAACTGGACATTTGCCCACAGAAAACTGAAACTAGATCCATGACTTTCACCCTGTACAAATATCAACTCTAAGTTATTTAAGAACCTTAATATAAGACCTGAAACCTTGAAGCTGGTACAGTAAAGAGCGGGGACTACACTAGAAGCAATAGGCACAGGCAATGACTTTCTCAATAGAACTCTAATGGCTCAGCACCTAAGAGAAAGGATTGACAGAGGGAAATGGTTTTGTCCTAAATGAGGAAAGTCAAAATACACGGTGATAAACCAAGAAGAAAGTCACTGAAGCATGGCCCTTGCAACCTGGATTTCAGCCCCAAAAGCAGAACTAATACACTCGACTAGAGTCTTAACTCTGGGGAAAGAAAAAAAGGCTTAACATTTATACTGCTTTAAAATATGCCTACCTAGGACTACACGCTCATGCAGCTATATAGTAGGAAAGGGGACTTGTCTTAGGAAGACATTGCCAATAAAATACGGAAAGAAAATCCTCTTGCTATTGGAGGCTATTCACTTACCTAAGGAGGTGGCAATGATCCACTACCAGAGATATCAGAAAAATTTAACTTTGGTACCATAGGGATACAACTAGGTAGACGGAGAGAGTCTATATAGGTGGTTCTGTGGTCTCTAGATGTCTTACCTGGTTCCATCCTGGCACTCTTCCCTCCACAGGGAGAGAATATATATATTTCCGATAAGAAAAAGGAGACCATCATGATGTGAGAGGACAAAGAAAGGGATTTTGGTGGTATACAGATTATAAATTAATCATGCCCATAGAAACCCAATGGAAGGTGATAAAGACCATATATGACAATTTCCACATGGGCTGAGATGCAACCCAGAGGTTAATCAGTTGTTTGTGGGGACCTGGATAAGTTCTACAATTTGGCAAGTTTTCTGAGGCTATTCTTTGTGCTTATAACAATTCTGGTCCAAAGAGTATCCCACTTATTGACCCAATGCAGAGAAGGGGAGCTTTCTGGAAGAAGATTGGCAGGTAGAATTCACAGCCCCTTGTCAAGTATACAAGTAATTGCTAGTTCTCATAGATACTTCCACAGGATGGATGAGATTTTCCCACCTGGACAGTAAAAGCCTTAAAAGTGGCAAATTAACTTGGAAAAGGGATTATTCCTTGATTTAGCCTCCAGAGGAATAATGGGCCAGTATTTGTTTCTCTGGTTATCCAGCTGGTCTTTTAGGCCTTGGGAATTATATATCATTTGCATTCAGCTTGCAGAATCTTATCTTCTTGCAAAGTGGAAAAGTCCAATCAAACAACCAAATTGACCTTGGCCAAGTTTTGCCAAAAGAACTCTTTAAAATAAACTCATCTTCTACTTAGTGCCCTGCTGAAAATTTAGAAATGACCCAAGGACTAAGATCTATCTGAGCACCTTTGAGTTGCTCTATGGGAGGCCATTTTTCTCCAATGACTAGGTGATGGATCCTGAGACTGAGTCTCTTAAGACATATATAATAGATCTAGGGAAATATCAACAACCCCTAACAAGAGAGGATAAGTCAGAATTGAAGCAGGAGAACAGGTGTTGATGAAGTCCTGGAAGGAAGGAACCCAAGTTGACCAACTCCATCCCAAATGAAAGTGACCTTATATAGTGATTCTGATCACTGTCATGACCACCAAAGTACAAGGAATAGATTAATTCATGTTTCAAAGGTAAAGCATGTGATGGGGGAAACTTCTTTCAGCTAAACTGCCTGAGTGGATAGAAGACCTGGAACTTCTCTTCAGAGAGACCAAAAGGCTTTAGCTTAAATAAAAATGCCTGTTTTCACAAACAGACTGAGAAGGTAAAATAGGTCCTATCTGTTCTATCTATTCTGGTGGTTGTTACCACCAGAAGTGGGGAGGATATAAGGAAAGGATGGAGGAAGATGAAGGTAATGCAAATTTTATGTACTCATGTATGAAATAGGAAAATGGTAAATGATACATGATGAAACTATCCCAGGAATGGGGAGAGGAGAAAGTAAAGAAGAAGGATGGAGAGGGTTAATTCAACTATGATATATTCTAAGAACTTTTGTAAATGCCACAATGTACAACAATACCATAATAAAATAAGTGAAAGCCTTATAAGCCTGCTTCTTTTACTTCTGTCCTACAATGCAAATGGGCCCCTTACCTAGGACTCCCACTCCTCAAAGCATTCCTGATATGGTTCTTCCGGCTTCAAGAAAAACATCAGGGCTCACTGATAAACTAAAGAGGCAGGTGTAGGCAGAACTTGGCTGTGCAACCTCTTTACTTCACTATGAAATGGCATCTTTATCTAGTTTCTCCCATTTCTAGGCCATTTAGCTTTAATTTTGTTAGAGTTGCATGTTGCTCCATGCATGTTAAATTGTTTAAATCCCTCCATTTCTTCTAGACTTGAGGCATTGAAAACTAAGTTTGGATACAGCAAGTCTATCATCCTGTGCAAACATAAACTTCCCATGAGTGACCTTCACCATGCTGGACAGAGATTCGGGCAACACTGGGCACTGAATTACCTGGAAAGTCCCAAGAGAAAGAAGTAGGAGAGACAATTTCCCTGATAGGTAGTGTCTGCAGTCCCTGACAGCTTAGAAGCTGGTACAGTAGAACAGACCATCTATCCATCAGAAACCCCAAAAAGATTTTGGGGCATTTTTGTCTCTCGGGGAATTTGAGAAAGGAAATTCAGGGCAAGTGCCCAAACCATGTAATGGGGAACAGGTGTCATTTTCACACATCACCTTGTGGGAAGCAGGTAGCCTTTCTGTACAAAGAACTTCCCCAAACATGCCTTTTGAAATAACATTTATCTGGGCCCAAATTGGGGAATGCATATAAGGGATCCTAATTATAGTCTAATGAATATGGATTGTATCTCAGTATAACAGGGTACATTTACATGCTCAGTCAATCTGTCAATCATCAAAAGACACTCCTAAGCACCACCCAAATTTCCTCTCCTTGCCCACCCTTTGTAGTGTGTAAACATCCATCCAAACCAAGGAATTGACCCTCTTGAGCTGCAGATGCCTCTCTTAAGACATCTCACAGAGCCTGCCTCCCATCCCTTCCTTTTAGAGTATATTTTCCTACTTTCAGCTGTTGCTGTAAAAATCATGTGTCTCTGCTCAATTCTTTGTTTGGGCCGCCAAGGAACTGGTGTCTTTTCCACAAGGTCTTCTGAGACTATCTACAGCAAGTCTACTGGGGAAAAAAGGCTAGTGAAATGGAAGAGGATGATGAGTGGCAATGGTGACCATCTAGTGAATGTGGGTTTGAACAGATTCATTAAGCATGTCATCTATTATTACATTAAATTACTTAAAATGAAAGATTGCCACTGTTTTTGGTGGTACTGGGGTTTGAACTCAAGGCTTTACACTGGCTAGACAAGTGCTGTACCACTTTGAGCCATTCCACCAATGCAAAGATTAGATTATATACACTTTTAGAGCACTTATATAAACTTTTAGACTTTTGTAAAATATCATCTTTAGTTCTCAGATAGGAAAATTGTTTAAGGTAGAGCCAAAATCCACAAGAAGCATAAATATTAAATCAATGCAAGTACTGGCTGGTAAGTTACATGCTAAATAATACATGTCCCTAATTTTTTCTTTTTGTCCCCAAATATTTTACCTTACTCCAACATAGCAACCTCTATAATTTCAATTTCTATTATGCTAAAAAGAAAACAAAACCTCAATTTTCATTTCTTTTTTCAGGAAATTCTCTCTTTCTCTCTTCTTCTCCCCTCTCCCTATTCTTCTCTCTCCCTCTCCTTTTCTCTCCTTCCCCCACTTTCTCCTTACTTCCTCACAAAAAGGAAGGTACATTTTAGGAGTATTTGGTTTAAGCACTGGCACGTAGCCTTGATTGCTTTTTTTAAAGCTGTTTAAATGATTCATTACATATATGTTAGCAGTGTCTTGCTTTCTATGGACTCTGATGCTTTCCAATGAAGTTTAAAAATAAATAAATAACAAGAAAACTTTTAAAAATGCATTGGCCTATTGCTTTGGGCTTCAGAGTAATCATAGCAAAAATGCTTTGTTGGCTGATTTCATGTTATAGACTGGGTGCTTTTCTCCAAGCACAGTCATAAAATTGCTTTGCCATTTTTTTCAATTACCAGTAAAACTTGTCAAAGAGCCATGCCCAAAAGTGAGTCGTTAGCTGAAGTCAGCTCTTTTATTTATATTTAGCAGACCCCACGGTAACTCTAGCATTTAATATTCCAACTAAGATGCAAGCATCCAAGCAATCATCTATTACCCTACTGTTGCATGTTTTAAATATTTTTATTCACCTGCTCCCAACATAATCTATTTAGATAATTCTAAAAAGAGAAAAGCTAATCATTTTCAATCACAGATGCTCTTCTAGGAAAAATATCTGCTATGCAACAAATTAACCTATCTGGAGCATAGCATATAAGGTAAGCATATGTTAACTCCACTAACTGTGTTTATTAAGGTACTTAAAACATTTTTTGAGCCAGAGCATACAAGGGAAGGGTGAGGATAGGTAAGACACCTAAAAATCTAGCTAGCATTTGTTGCCCTTAATGCAGAGAAACTAAAGCAGATACCTTAAAAGCATAGAGGCCAATAGGAAAAGGGGAACAGGTACTAGAGAAAAGGTTAGATCAAAAAGAATTAACCTAGAAGGTAACACCCATGCACAGGAAATCAATGTGAGTCAATGCCCTGTATAGCTATCCTTATCTCAACCAGCAAAAACCCTTGTTCCTTCCTATTATTGCTTATACTCTCTCTACAACAAAATTAGAAATAAGGGCAAAATAGTTTCTGCTGGGTACTGGGGGGGGAGAGGAAGGGGGCGGAGTGGCTGGTAAGGGAGGGGGTGGGGGCAGGGGGGAGAAATGAGCCAAGCCTTGTATGCACATATGAATAATAAAAGAAAAAGAAAGAAAAGATTTTTTGGTTGGCTTAGTGAAGTAAAATAGAGTTTGTGCTGCTATCTGAAATAGAATAAAGGTTTCTAATGATAAATATGAGCACATATACATACCTGCTCTTCATCATTAGTACTGATGGCAAAAATGTGACTGGTGACATGCAGCCTTTTCAGTATCAAATAATACTGGAAGAACAGAGAGGATCAGTACAAGATGAAACAAGGACTCCACAGGAGAAGAAATTTACTGGCAATATGTCATTTACAGAATTAAAGGGTACAAGTCGTGGTGACACAGGGCCTAAATGATATCTACACTGAAAGTGTAACTCATGCAATCCATGTAACAATGTCCTTATTCATCCAGAACGTATCTGAACACTATTGTGACAGTTGAGCAGGTTTTCTGCCTCCCTACAAATTCCAAAAGTCATAGACTCTTAAGTGAAGGAAAAGACTTGACACCCATTCAGTCTCCATATTTAGTAGACATGTGAGCATAATAATATATTTTTGCTGCATTATCAATCTTATTTTTCCTGGTGGCCTATAATTACATGAAAGCAGGAAAATTCAAGAGGCCAAAAACTTATAAGGTGAAATGCCAATTATGGTCAAAGCAGGCTTCCATTTTTATGATTAAATATGTTTCCATCTGTTCTCTTCACAATGCAAGTTTTGTATATTATTCATAGAAATCAGCCAATAGAATAGTTTACTGAAAAGAGCAGAGCCTTTGAAACAAGGTAGAACACAGTGCAGATCACTGGCTATGAAAATTTTTCTCAGTCAGTAAAATAAAGCCAACAATATATATTTTACAAGACTATTGGACAGTCACATGTAAAATTCCCTTAGTCCAAGAATATGTCACTCTACAATGAGTGGTTTCTTTTTGTGTCTTTAGTCTGTTTATGCAAAATTAATGTCACAGATCTATGTACTATATCTGAGTACAAAACTGAGATGAAGATACTACTTATTTAAAATTTTCCTGTAGAATCCTTGTGACATTTAAAATGGTTTTTGGCTGTGAAAAACATCTTTCTCACTCTCTCAGTCTCACTATTTATAAATTATATAGTCAACAACATACACCTAAGCCAGTCATTCTAGGTTAATCATGACTTTCTCTCTTTTTCTCTTACTTCATTCAATTCTTTGACAAGTACTCTCAGTTACACTATCAAAATGCATCTTATTCCAAATATTTGTTTCAACTGTAACTACAGCAGAGAAAGACAATTTCTTTAATCAAGTTTTCTAACAAATTCTCCTTCTAACCCCAAAGCAGGTGATTTCACACATAGTAGCAAAGGTGCTCTTTTGAAAACAAAAAAATTAACAGGCCTCCCCTCTCTTTCACTCCAGTTGTGTCTCTGCCCTTCTTTCTATTCTGCAAACATGGCCAACATTTCTCTGTCTCAAGCCTTTTTTGCTTTATGCAGTGCTGAGGTTTGAACTCAAGACCTTGTGCTGGCTAGACAGTTACTCTAGCACTTGAGCAATGCATCCGGCCCTTTATGCTTTAGGGATTTTTCCAACAGGGTCTTGCATTTATGTTCAGGACAACCTAAGCCACTACCCTCCTCTTTATGCTTCCCACATAGCCGGTAACAGGCATGTACGACCACACCCAGCTTTATTGGTTGAGATGGAACGTTACAAACTTTTGTCAAGCCTGGCCTCAAACTGTGATCCAGTTTCTACCTCCAGAATAGTTAGGATTACAGGCACGAGCCACTGCACCCAACCTGTCTCAAACCATCATCTGTGCTGTTTTCCCTCCTTCCCATTCTGTTCTCTCTGAATGAGGCCTGAGGAGCTCTTCTCAAAGTAAATTTAAGTCTTAACCCAAGTGTCACCAGCTTAGGAAGAACTCTTCTATTCTTAGTGTATTAAGAGAGTTCCACTTTGTACTCTATAACACTTTCTGTTTCATTGTGGTGTAGGTCACTTCAGACTATCTGAACTAGACTTCTCTGTCTTGACACATTTGAACACAACCTCTGAGGAAGCAAAGTGCTTAAGACTCTCCTTCAATGTAGTACATAAGCTATCCTGATATTTTTTCCATTGATTCTCAATACTTGGGTCAGAAATAAAGGTATTTTTATGTCAAACAAACACAATGAGCTTCAACTTCTGTGTGTTTCACAAGTTTCCCTATAATCTCCCCTTTACCCAGGTTAATGCCGCACAGAAGTGGCTTTGCACCACACATGAGAAATTAAGAAATGAAAGATTCTCATCCCTTTATAGTGAGTCTATATCCAGCCTACTCTTTGTAGGCAGCAAACAAAACTCAGAGGAATAGCTGGACAGGAGTAGACAGCATTTTCCTAAGCATTTCCAACCAGAAAACGCAGACTCACCAATCTCACAGCCTATTACTCCACCCAAATATCTATCCATTAGTTTGACAGATTCTGAATGAATCTGAATTTTAACATAAGCATATTATTCTACAACCACTCTTTTTAATTTGACCAAGAGAGGCTGAGGTAAAAATCCATTTAATTAGTCATATACAGCATGTACTACAGTTACTATCAACAGGACACCAAATATGGGGTTTAGGCTGGTCTGCTAATCTTTGATGTTCGTCAAAAAGTATAGGGAACAATAGATAACCCCCAAAGCAACCCGTATCCCCAGTGGAAAAATAGCCCACAGCTCACTCTATCTTATGTGTGAACATTTATCTTGAAGGAGCACAAAACATGCTGGTTCATGATTTTTCATTTGATCCTTATGTGGATCTCCAAACATTGGTTTAATTAAACATCATGAGAGCATCAGGAGTAGTTATAGCACAACTGTCACAGATGTCATTGCCTGCAGCTGTTTCAGCATCAAAGTAAAAGAATCTGTGTCCAATCAGACTTTAACAGAGCTGTGATGGTTGGGAAACTTGCACCTATTCTAGGAGGTCAACTTTTGGTCAGTTCTGGTAATTTTAACAGGTAAAACATCCTTAATTAGGGTTAGACATGTTCATGAGAGACTATCATTTTTTCATAGTGTTGCACAATGTGTATCCCATGCTTCACACAACTGATATAGTCTCAGTAATAAGTCAACTATTTTTCCAAAGATCCCCTGTTCTCACACTTATTTTTCATCTAAGCAGTCAGGTGAAAGACTAATTATATATCTGTTCTTGTCTTTTGTGGGCTACTGCTGGAAAACTTGACAGGGTCCTCTACAAAGTGTTCACTGTCATTATAATCTAGGATCATGTCAATCCGACATCAGAACAAGATGAATGAACCAAAAGTAATTTTGACTCCCCAAATCCCTTTTTTTGCTATGCTACTATTACCTTAAGGTAACCAAAAAGTTACACTTACCTTTCTGGCCTGAGGTTGTTAGAGGAACAAAAGACAAATCATGTGCAGGAAGAGTAAGTGTATAATCCCAAATTTTTGAAGTAAACCTTTTTATAACCTACCGTCTTTGGACTGATCATTACCCATGGGGTGGCCAAGAGAAGATGGTCCCTTTATGGGAACATCAAATTCAGTGATAATATTTATTTTATTAATATATGAAATAAGAAGAACTGAAAAACAGTAGCCCCCCCCCTTTTTTTAATGTTGACTTAGAAGAAAGTGCTTCATAATCTCAGATGTCAATGCATGCTTCATCTGTCAAATTTCCTTCCTATTGGAACATAATCCAACAAATTTCTTCCCCAGTGGATTTTTTGGGGAAAAAAAAGGACACACTTTTGTCAGACTACAAATGATGTATAAAGTTTAAAACAGGATATATTTTCAACTTCTGCAATGCACTAACTTGTGTCTGATGTTTGTATTTGAAGAGCAAGTATTGACAGGGGTGAAGCATCAATGATGATCCTGCATGAGTTTAAATGCCTGATTTAGTCAGTTTTCTATGATCAGGCGGCAGTGCCTTGCGGCCTCTTTCATCACATAATATAATATTCTAGTCTAGGTTTGGTGGAAGTCAAAAGTGTGTCTGATAGTGATGATCTCTATGTTAGAACATCCTTCATTTAGGTTCCCATCAATGATTTGTTGCCACATTGACTAAGACAATTGATTCTAGTAGGAAATATAGCATCTACAAGGTAAAGTCTTGATCAGAAACTTGATACCAGTAAGTTTCATGAGGTAATTGGCTTTTATCATCAATATCCACTTGCATAGGCAGATTTTTGTATCCATCTTTAAAATTCGTTTCCATAGTTCATGGCCTCACACAGGGGGGCTTTTTTCTGACTAGTCACTATCTTTCAAGTGACAGAGTAGGTAGAAATCATATTGCCAACAACTAAAAATCATGGCATGCCTGGTCTTTAGTAACATTTTTAAACAAAGCCAATAACATTTAATTAGCTTATTGTGCTTATTGGTTCTTACTACAGTAGGTCATCCAAAATTGCCCTTGGAGCAAGACAATGGCTATTTCCCAGTAGACACAGTCAAACCTGTAGGAGATCTATAAATTGTGGCGCCTTTGAGCCAGCTGAATTTGTTGTTCCTTGTTTGTTTGTTTTATTTTGTTATAGTTTGCAGTTGAGATCATAGAGACGGGGCTATTTCCAAAGGTAATGCTACCACTTATTCTTGTAAATGTGCAATGCTGCTAAGTTTTTTGGCCACACCTAACTCCCCAAACACATAATCTTCATTTGGCAACTGAGGCTTACTGGGAATTTTCATTGTTATTGGTAGCGTGTGATTTGACTACGGCAACTTAGGCAGGAAGCACTTCTAGAATGAGAAATGGTGTTTTTGATTGAACAGCACAGTATTTCACACGGGGCCACATTAGAGGAAACCCAAGTTACAGCAAGAAAACTACCAGGAAGACCTCAAGACTTTGGCATTAAATGAGCCTATCAATTCAAAAATGTAACTGTAGATCATATCTCACCATCCTGGAGATTTTTATATCATTTAACTTTTAATAGTGGCTGATTTAACAATTTAGTAATGAGATCATCTGTAATGAACAATGTCACCTCTTGCACACTACTAAATCAAATGAAAAGAAATGGAAATTTATATAATAAAAATCTGGAATAGTAACTGTGTTCTGGGGTACAAAAAGGATTTGGGTTCTGTGCCTGGTATTTGAAAGAGTTCATAAAGAAGAGAAACTGCCCTGATTCTGAGTCTAGTGGTTTATTTCCAGTCACTGATACAATTTAAGACAGACTATTTTTTGTCTCCTTGATATGTGAAAAAACAAAGGAAATGTAATATTCAAAAATGTGTAGAAGTGGTTTCAGCTGTGAAGTTGTCACTACTAGATTTACAACAAGAAAAAAACTTAACAAATTGAAAATCAATAACTTTTCTGAGAACTATTTGCACAGCTAACCACTTCCCCAAAATCTGGAATGACAGAAGAATTGATGTAATGTGGCTGTGACATATCTTTTTTCTAAATCTGCTTATTCCTTAAAATGGGCATTTAGAGTATGAACATGTATGTAGACAGAATATATTCTGATATGATGTGATGATATCTTTTTACTATAGTCTCTCTTAAAAATTATGTAATCATTTTGTAAAGATAAGAAAATGAAAAAAAGAAATACCGGTTTTTGGGCATTCTACAAAATAAAATTCATCTGTGCTTCTTAAAACTGTCACAGTCATGAAAAACAAAACAATAACAAAAAAAAGGAAACTATGAAAAAACATAATAAGTACCTACAAGCACAATAATGAAAAAGAAACTCATTAAAACAAAGAACTTCAATGAATTTTAATGATATAGCCAGATCATTTGAACACTGGGGTAGGAAATGCCTATTTGTATATCTGAGGCCTAATTTGTTGGAATATACGACTTTTTCTTTATGTCCATGTAATGAGCATTTTATTCTTTTGGTTGAACTAAGATTTGAAATATAACTTATAGATACTTAATATGGCAGTTAATGGGAAACTGCCTAAACTAATAATATCTGGGTTAGAAGAGAAAAAGAAACAAAATTTCATATTTGAAAGAGAAAACAGTCATAAAGATACTTTTCTTTTTAGGAATGATTATGTGCAATTTTTTTGTGTTTTTGCACAAGTGCATGTGTATGTGAGTGTGTGTGCATGTGTGAAAAATGCATGTATGTGAAAGTGTGTGTCTGTGTGGTCTTCTGTGAGTGTGTCTGTCAATACATTAAATAAATAACAGCATTAAATAAACATTAAATTTTAAAATGACAAAACTATGCCTAAACTAACAATATCTGAGTTAGAAGAGAAAAAATTAAAAAATATTGTTACATTTGAAACAGAACAGCCATAAAGATACTTTTCTTTTAAGGAATAATTATGTGAGGTTGTGTTTGTGTGAGAGAGTGTGTACGTGTGTGAGTGTGCACCTGTGTATGAATATGTCTGTGAGTGTGTGTTCTTCTGTGAGTGCATGTGTCTGTCTATTCAAAATCTAACATTAGAAAATAAAGTCTCAATTTTAAAAACACAGAATATTGCTGTGATTTAAACTAGTTCAAGACTTACCAGTTCTCTGCTGAATGCCATATACACATGAGATGAAAGTAGACTCTGTACTCTTCTGGCCACGGTTAGCCAGGACTGCTGGGAGGCCTCTGAGAATGGTGCCTGGCTAATCCTGCCCCAAAGAAGATGGGAGCTTACTTTGTATTGGGAACAGAAGTTGAAAAATACTCAGCTGTCACCCAGATAGGAAAAGGTCTGCAGGTGTTTGTGCACCTTCATATTATATTGCTACTGTAAATAATAAACAGGTGCTTGAGAAGGAGTGACAGGGACAGGGTGGCAGGAACTAGGATGGGGAGGAGATACCCAGCCCCACTTTTCTGGATTGGGCTCTGTTTTAAATCAGCATGAGCTTCCTCCCCACTTAAGATCCGCGTAGAAGGGAATGCATGGCCTTCCCAAGCCTTCTTGCTGCTCTGGCTTCTGATTCTCATAAAGCACATCAGTGGGGTGCTGGGGGGTGGGGAAAGCCACCCATCTTGCCCTTGTGTAGGCTCTGTCACCTCAGTGAGGCTCAGTTCTTGAAGGTCACACTACTGTGCTTTCAGCACTACCCTCTCATTTTCACAGAGGGCAATGGACTCTGCCATGGTGTCCATGGCTCTGAACCCTTGGGCATAGCAATGTTCTAGCTCCTTCAACTGCTTCCTGAATTTCAGCTTCTCCTGCAGGACCTCCAGGAAGCACCTCTGCAGCTTCTTCATGGGCATCTGTAGTACCTGGTAACTCTGCCTACACACACAGTCACCTGTGGTCCCAGTGCCATGCCTGCCAGTTGAGCCAGGTCCTGACAGCATGCCTTCTGCTTCCTCAGCTGTACCTGCAGCTGGGACTTCTCTCCCTCAGTTCGGGTGAGAGTGGCTCTGAGAAATGCCCCCATGTCTTCTGGGCTTTCCTGACCCTCTGGGATGGTGTGATCAGGCTGAGAATTCTCATCTTTTTTCATCTTGTCAACTCCATCTCTTCTTCAGCGACACTCAGGAGGCTCAGCTGGGTCTGCAAATGCTGGTTGTGCTGGCTGGTGGCTTCCAGCCACTGGGTCTCCTTAAACTCCTGGCAGGCCATCTCTGAGGCCATTTTGCCTTGCACCTCCTCCTCCTGCAGCTGTTCCAGGAGCTGGATATGCCTCAGCAGCTGCCCTTGCAGTGTCGCCTTGCCTGAGGTCAGATGTAGGTAGGCTGCAACAAAGTGCTATAGGTGGGCCAAGCACTGGTCTCTCTGCTCCTGGAATGGTTCTAAAATAAAATTATTTGTTAACAAAATAAAATACTTACCTTTGCTCTCAAGTTCCTAAAAATAAAAATGTTGAAAAACTGGTTAGAGGATTATAGGTTGGACAATTTTCTGAAATATATGCAAACTTAAGCAATTGCATTATAAAGTAACATCTGCCTTTCATACACCTGAGGCTCAGCATAGTTATTTGACATTGTATAAAACTGCTGACAAGTTTATCCTTGACTTGTAGGAAATCACAATTGAGAAACAAAATACACATTTGAACAAACATTGTTAAAATTTTAATATCTGCAGTAAGGGGATGTCAACGTTATAAAACAGAGAACATACAATGTTAGTCAAACTGCAAAGGGCCAGGGAGATTTTCTGGAGGAGAAAATTTCTAATTTTACTCTTAAAAATATTTAATGATTATTTCCACTGAAAAAAAGAAACCACAGGGCAAAACTCAACAAAGGTGAGAGACCATTTTGGCTAAACCTGCCAAAATCTACAGACGATTCTTAAGGAATAGCTAGGTGTCCATCTAGGGCAAGCTGAATATGTCATGTTTCAATAACTTACATTTTACCCCTGCAATCAAGCTGATCATCTCTTTAGTGTATATTGATTTTATTCTAAAAGTTGTCATAAAATGTATTTTCTTTGTTCTGATTTGATGCAGTTGTTTAGCATGAATATTTTAGAATACAGTTTGACTAACATCTGGAAATCATTGCAAATTTGCCTTCAGGGACATATTTTAGAATGGCTGCTTTGAAGAACACACATATATCTTTTATCATTTGAAAGAACACTAGATTTTTTTTTCCAGAGAAAATATCAGGACACAATGGAATTAGGCAGATGTCACTCATTATCCCTCAAAAAAATCACAATCATTTTCTCTAAGAACAAAGAAACAGGAAAGTAAGTTTTTGCACACACACATATCATAGCACATTAAAATTCTTAAAGCAACATGGTATATTTGTGCATAACTATTTTGAAAATCTTTAGCCACTTTTTTCTGGTTATGTGCACATAATACCAATCACAATTAAAGAGTCCTTGCACAATAACTAAAATATTAGCAGCTGATTCTGTAATCCAGTAAGGTTCACATAGACAAAAGGTTCTCATCACACATGCTTGCTATCCCGTTACTTTCTCTGTGTGCTCAAATAAATGTTGAATGCCTCACTATTTTTCTAATTGTAATTTCAAAGTTAAGTGAATAGAGTCAAGGACTGTGCCTATGCAGAGCACTGTGTGAAGAAGGCACCACCCACAAAGTAACACTTCCCCTACTGGAGTGATTAAATTAACTGAGCTGAATTAAATATGGAGGAATTGTTACTTTCAGAAGCTTCCTTTACAGAGTAGTTCATAAACTGATTAAAAGCCTTTGTAAGAAGAAACATTACACCGCTTTAGGACTGAATAGCCCTTACAGAAACCATGATTTTGTTAATAACCTTTGCTAATGTTTTGTAATAGTGTTTACCTAATGATAACTGGTATATAAGCCATGCTAGAAAACATCTAAGATGTATATGCAGACACATTCTGTGTTCGTTGATGTTTAAGTGAGAACACACTCAAATCACGTGATAATGGTAGTTGTACTATGTATGATCTGAATAAAACCTTTCGGAGGTTCTTTAATATTTGATAATAGATATGCTTCCCAAATATGCACTTTTGTAATTTTCAAAACATTGCATTTAACTATAACTTTTTGATAAGAGCTCATCCAGGGAAGGTTAAGGAATTAAATAAAATGGGAGATTATAGTGTACAGAAAGGTGAAGTCATACCCTTCAGTAAACAGAACCAGTGAGCAAGGATTACTATTAAAAACACGTGAGCTTGACTCTTATCTCTGTCATGTTTTGTCCGTATATAAACTCATCAGAGAATCTATTCTGTTGTGATCCCAGATAGGATTTGTATTTATTAACAACCACCTTCCCCTTGTGTATTTATTCCAGGTGGAATCCTGCCTATGGTAGTCTAATCCTTCAATTGCTTTTGTACACCCTCATCATTGCTCAGGTGAACAGCCAATGGGGATAGAATTCCCTGCCTTTGTATATACTTATCTGCTGTACTGCCCTTGAAAAGCTTTCCAGATTTACATACGTGACGTTAGTCAGGAATATATTGAGGAGTCTCTACTGCTCTTTCCTGCATGGGGACTGGAAATGTTTCTCTTTTTTTCCATTTCTCCCCATTTTTATCCTGTTATGCTAAATTTCTTTCCTAATAAACTTTACTATTAAAAAAAGGAATATATTGAGTATGGTACTTTTGTAAATGACAAACTTTGAAAAATCACTTAATCTATCTGAAATAACTTTTCCCCTCATGTAAAATTGAACATAAGGTCTCTTACCCTCGGGAAATCCACTTCAAAGTGTGATAGGATAAGTCTTGAGGCAGGAAGGTGAAAGACTGTCTTCCCAGGGAGAAACTGTGGATCTAAGCTGTCACAGAATTTCTGGCTGTAGCTCTAATGGTAGCCAATGCAGACACTAGAGACCACTCTCTACAACTCCTGTGTATAGTGTCATTTAGAATATGAAATGTAAAAACCTGTGTAAAGCATTTAGAAGGATCATGGGACATGTAGTAGGGAGGCAATAAAAGATCATTCTTAGTATCATTGCTATTATCATTATTGACATGATGTTCACTTTTTTTTTTCAGTAGTACTGGACTTTTAGACCTCCTATTTGTTAGGCAGACCCCCTCACCTTTATTGCTTCAGTTATGTTTCTGGTAGGATCTTCTGTTTTTTCTGGACCCAGGTATTACTCCATGCTTATTGACTCAGATCTCATACTTGGCATTACAGGTATGAGCTCCTAGGCCAAGGCAAGATGATGTTTATCTTTATTAGAATTTGAGGAATTACTGACATTCACACCAATTAACTCATCCTTTCACATATATTAAAATTAAAATGCTTCTCATCTACTTTATAACCTGTCTCACATTATAAGAACTGCAGAATGTGAAGAAATGAACATAGATTTTTATCATGAAATTTTCATAAGAAAATGCTATTTAGGATAAAACTCTAACAATAAGACTTTAATTCCAATTTCTAATTAGCTATGGTAATCATCTATTTCAGATTAGTCTCATTAAATTTGAATAACATGATATATTTGACTTTTCAAATTACGTGTACAAATTCCTCTTATTATTGACCATTCCCTTCTTTTCTCCATCCTTCCATACTTCTCCCCACCCTTCTCTCCCTGTGCACTTGCCCTGTAGGATTCTGTGTAATTCTCAACTACACTATCATTGAATAATACTCCTTTCTATGATCTCATCTTTCTATGTTTGGCCTTGGGTTGGGTGTTAGTTACTCTTGAATTGCTGTGACAAAATGTCTGACAAAACAACAAAGGGAGGAAAGACATTCCTTTGCTCATGGTTTCACAGACTACAGTTCATATTCCTGGCTTCATTGACTTGGAGCCTAATGGCAAATCAGAATATTATGGCACAAGAGTATGAGGCAGGGGCTACCCACCTCATGGTAGACAGGAAGCAGAGAAGAGAAGGGTCAGGGACCAGATATAACCCTCCAAAGCATGTCGCACTGACCTACTCCCCACAAGGGACACATTCCAAAGTTTCCAGAACTTCCAGACAGAGCGGCACCAGGGCTCTCAACATGGAAGTCTATGGAGGACAACACCATGTTACACAGATAGAGTGTAAAAATACACAGCAGAGTGTTATTGATCCATAAAGAAAGAATTGCGTCATTTGCAGGAAGATGGATGGAATTAGAGATCATCATGTTTAGCAAAACAAACCAGACCCAGAGAGACAAACACCACATGTCCTCTCTTCTGTGAGTAATCTAGTCCTCCCAAGGTTCTCCATAGCAGTGAAACCTTTTGCAATTGCCTCTTGAAGGACAGGGGGCTGATGGAATGACTCAAGCTGTAAGAGCACCTGCTTAGCAAGTGTGAGGACCTGAGTTCAAATTCCAGTGCAGCCAAAAAAAAAAAAAAGAAAAAAAAAAAGGACAGAGATGGGAGGAAGTTTGAGAGAAGGTGAATTTGATCAGAATAATTATATGTATACAAGGAAATGCTGCAATGAAACTCCTCTGTACAACTAATATATGCAAATAAAACAAAGACAGAAATAAAACCAAAAGCTAAGAATGTTATAACACCTAAATCTTACAGGAAAGACTTCTCTGCTTTGTGTAGCTCACTTACCAGATAACCCCACCAATTTATTTGGTAAATTACTGATTTATGACTTTCTTTGGTTCTGAAACTGTAACAGCTCATGCAACCTCTTCCACTTTGGAGCAGATTACTCAGGGTAACCAGAGTTCATGCTCCAAGGCATTGGTCCCTAATACTTAACACAGAATAAAATATATCAGATTTCCTCTCCAGCAAGAGCTATGTTTTGCATCAACTAGATGAAGGGAAATTTCCCTTCTTCCCTCTCAAAATTCACTGGAATAAAATAACTAAGATTAACAGGAGAAAACACAAATTGATTAACATTTAAAAAGGGATCTAGACTTCTGAGCTCTAATTTTTTGTGTTGCATAGCTTTTCATCATTGTAATAAAATGTGAAAGGAGCAATTTCAAGGAGGAAGGGTTTATTTTGGCTTTCAGTTTCAGAGGCTTCTGTTCATGATTGCTTAACTCCATTTTTTCTGGGCCTGTGGTAGAGCACAGATCATGGCATAAGGGCCTTATCAGGAATGGAAGTGCTCACTACACAGTGACCAGGAAGCAGAGAACAAGATAACTGATCAGGGGACAAGGTATACCCTTCAAAGCCACAGCATTAGTGCCCTACTTTCTTTGACTATGCCCCACCACCTAACAGCCCATTCCACTATGAACTCATTGATAGAAGAATTCAGTGATAAGGTCATCACCCTCATGATTCAATCACCTCTAAATAATACCACTAGCTGATCATTTTAGGGTGACCCTTCATATCCAAACCAAAGCAGAAGAGAAATAAGTTTTAATATCTATTGTACAGCAGGTGACTATACAATGACAATGTATTGCATATTTCAAAAATAACAGGGAGAGTAAATTTTTAAATGTCTTACTGCAGAAAGTACTAATTAACTGAGGTGCTAGATAAGTCAATTAGGTTGGTTTTGTCACTGTACTTTACATTCATTTTTCAAAACATCACATTCTTTCCCTTAAATGTATATAATTACAAATTTTAAATTAAAATATATTGAAATAAATGAATAAAATTGCCCCTACATTTATCTGATTTAATTTTTAATGCTTAAATTTTTTTTATTGTGCATCAAAAAGAGTCTATTCTTTGCCTTGCATCCAAGGCAATTCTTGGTCTGGCCTCTAGTTTTATTTTAACAAATATACCTAACTTCTCAACTAAAAGAAATATATTCAGTTTTCACATACCCTGATTTTTTCTTCCTGCATTCCTACATTTCATTTCCTTCTCCTTTGTCCAAAGAAGACTTAGTTTTACAACTCTGTCTTCTCTTTCTCTGTTGTTCTCTCCTTCCTTCCTTCCTTTCTTCTTTCCAAACTTCTTTCCTTTCTTTCTCTTTCTTTCTTTATTATAAGAAATGTAGATCCAGCCTAAAGTTTACATTTTCTGTAAAGCTATTGAGACCATTGAATTTGCTGCTTTGGTCCAAGCGCTTATGTCATACCATGACTTTTCAATTAAGCATGCTAAAATTAAGTTATAATTTATCTATTTCACTGTCTCTCCTAAGGGAAGATGAGATAACAGAGAATGTATAGTGTCCTACTCCTATTGAACATGTCTGGTTGTTGAAATGTAACCTGTCAGTTTAATAAAAAAACAACATTAATACTTTTGTGCATATTAGTAAGTTAGGTTGATGTTTCCCTCTGCTATTTTCTGGCAGAAGTTGCAAAATGGAATGTGTGTTTCCCTCTTCATTTTCTATGTAATTTTGAACAAAAAGTGTATCTAACCATGAAATTGTTTGTGACACAAAAAAAAAAAAACCCTCATCTGAAGTGGGGCATAATAAAACATAGTAATTTGAGAATGAAAGAAGCAAATTGAGATGCAGAATTTCTTGCATAGCATTCACTTAAGGTCTTGCTTCCTGAGTCTTTAAATTAATACAAAATGTTCCAAATGATAGGAGATTAGACACTCTACATTAGCTAATCCTTTGTGAAGTAACAGCATGCCCAAATGTAGCTTAGTTCAAATCAAAGACCTGAGCCATTTGGTGAAATGCACCAAGAAGAAATCTGCTTTGATATGCTAATGCCTGTTGTGTTATTCATGAGGTGTCACCCTGGACACTGATATCAACTCTTGCAGAGAAAACAGTTATTATACTTTGTTTCATTTAATTTCCTTGCTTCCCTTGGGAAGTGAATGTGAATGAAGAAAATGCTAATCTTTGCTTTTGGAAAATAAAATTTGGAATCCATTTTGTTTTTATATATTTGTTTATTATTTTATTTCATTTTTTATCCACTTCAGATTGCTAAAGGATATATCCCTTTTCATAAGATGCATGTGTTTTCATTTCTGGCTTGATCTTTTTCTTCTCTCTACTACACAGTTTTGTTGAATGAACACAATGTTATATTGTACATCGATTTCTACTAATAATGCCTTCCTAAATCACTTTAAAAAAATAATTAGTAATTCTAAGAAAATTGAGACTCAGGGTGCACACAATTTTCTGTAGTCACATGAGTGGAGAAAAGTTGAAATTCATACTTATCTCTTGAATGATCATCTATTTGCAACACTTTTGGACGGCTAAATTTTAGTGTAAGAACAAACAATTGTCCATTTTCAATGTCATGGATCAGAATAAGTTTACCTTTTGTGCAGTCTAGGGCAGGATGATCTATAGTGTGACAAATTTCCAATATCTCCACAGTCATGGGAAAAAATATAGCAAGATCCGTGACTATGTGTGCAAGGAGCACATTTTTGTTCATAGCACACTGAACAAAGCAAATCCCATGACCACCACTAACTATAAAAGAGTGCTGCACTGTTCAATTTCTTTATTAGATTGGAAAAAACAACGGTAAATATTTGATAAACAGCACTGACAACTAATGTCCAATGTTACATTTAGAAATCCTGTCATCTTGGTAGAATATTAATATCAACGTATATACAGTCATATAATTTAGTGGAAATTAAGAATCTGATAAGAACCGGTATAAACATGTGATATACATTTCCATTGGTTCTTATATCAGTCATGGTGGTAACACAAGGTGGCTTACTCAGTGTCCTCAATTTGGCTCCCATGAACTGTCACTTTGCACAAATCACCAGATCCTTACTTGCAATACCAGTCCATTGTCAGATGGGTGCACATTCTGGACTCTGCTGCACTCTCTGGGGACTGGAAATGTTCCATATTGTTTCTGTGCTACTTGACCTACCTCTGTAGTTTCCTGCTTCTTGTTCCTTCCTTGTTCTTATGGTTCTTTCATTCCATATTAAACTCCTGAAATATGTGTTTTCCAGGTCAAGTGCAAATTGATACAACAACCATAGCTCTCAAACCCAGCAAATATGAACTTCCATATTCAGGCATAACTATACTTCTGCTTTCCTCCCACACACCTTCCCTTAACACAGGTAACATTCAAGATGGAATATGTTTTACATGAGAATCATATCTTACTCTATTCTGTCAAACAGTTGCTATCCTTTGTAATGGTTCTCATAAACTATATTTCCACATATAGAAGTCATACCCATTTTTCTCATGAACTATTTTAAATGCTACTTTATTCATGATATTTCTGAAATCACTTCAGATATAGGGACTGACATTTTAATTAATATTCAGCATCGTACGCATCTTCAAATTAGCATTATTGTTTTTAACAATTTTTAAAATAATATGCATAATTGATGTGAATAAAAATGAAGACTGGAATTTCATGTTCAATTTTAATTTTTTAAATATCTGTAATTTTTATTGTCAGCGGTTCTGACAGTGATATAGAATACTGATAATTGAGAATGATTTTTTTTAGATAAAATATTGCAGGCTGCTTGTCATTTGTATGAATTATCTCTACCCAAAGATTATATTGTGGTTTTAATAATAGCAGTTAGTTGTAAAAGATGAAAATGAAAACATCAAAAATTCAGCCCTTTTGGTGAACCTGGAGCACACGACAGTACAAACTTATGACTTAGGGCACACTGAATCCTCAGGCCTGTCTTTTAATGGAAGTAATACTTTACAAACTTTAGTTTGGTGGCCTTTCAGTGGTATTTTATGTTGATGACAAATTAATATTTCCCAAAGACTCTTCTTCATTTTGGTAACAAGTCTTTGATGCTAAAATGCTCTGTAAACATTCACATTGTGTTTTCAAATCTCAATCATCAACTCTATCATTTTCACACATCTTTGTATGTTATCTCTTGTGCCTTTATGATTTAAGCTATCACTTAACTTTTACCTAACAGTGATACACTATGATTTGCCTCTATTCTTCCATGATTTATAATTTCATAACTTAAATCTCTATTTTGGTTTTTTTACCAAATTTGTATTCAAAACATTCTTGTCAAGTCCTAGTCTTGGTCCTACTCCAGCATTACTTATTTGATATGGGGCATCAGCACATGTATTTGTAAAATACATTTCTGCAAAGAAATCCCCTTTGGCATCTGTTTCTCTCTCACATTCACCATCTCCACAGCTAATGAATTCCCAATCTTATTAGTGGCATTTTCCAAATACCCCTTGAAGTTTTTCCAATATCCATATTTTGCCCACTTCCAATGCATTCCTCAAGTGACATGTTATGAAAATGCAAATTGAGACAAATCCAAAATCTGTAGATGAGTTTCCACTTAAAGAGAAGCTCTGCATGACCTCTTTGCTTCTTCCTAGTTCCCTTCCCATAGAGGCCCAGGCCAATTTAAGATTACTTTATTCACTCCTCAACAAGAAGCACATCAACTACCTTCAAGTTTTAGGTTTTCTTTCCTTTCCCTATTTCTCCTGTGCATGTTCTCTCCTTAGTGTGTGACCCATGTCCAATAGTATTACTGAGTTTGTTTTGGGTCTGTAAGCAACATTAGGAATCTCTCTGTATAGCTATTTTTATCCCAAACTAGCAAAAATCAATATGTCTTTCTTATTATCTCTTATGTTTTCTCTTCAACAAAATTGGAGAAGAGGGCAGAACAGGTTATGACAGGAAGGGGGAGAGGGAAGAAGGGAGGTGCAAAACAATGTACACACATGTAAGTAAATGTGAAGATGATAAAAGAGAAAAGAAGAAAAAAGAGAAGCTCTGATTCAGTCTTGTGACCTTACATTTTCTTTATGATTTTTGCTTTTCCTAATTTGTCAGTTCCCTTCCAGTATTTCATACTGTTTTCCCTCTGTTCTTGTGTTTCAAAATCATTTTAAGTAAAAGTCTTGACTATTCCAGCATTTATGCATTACATTTACTGTGTTTTGGTGTTTACTGATCTTCAGTTTCATTATTCTTTGCCTTCGTCAGCTAACTTTAAGCTCTTCTACATATATCTTCACTGCAATAATTTCAGAACCATCATCCTTTACTAACTCCCTTCTTCTGAGTCAGATCACTATACTCTTAGCAAATGTGTTCATGCAGCACTTTATATTTTTAATCACAAAATAGGGGTGCTTTAATAATTTGTGTTCCAGACTACACTGGCATTGCCATCCATCACTATGCACTCAGGATGAGCATACTATTTTGTATTTAGTGGGCTGTCATTCTATGTGCACTGAGCACATTGAATGATACTTCAAGATATAAAAACTCTGCCTAATTTCCAGGCATTTCCAAAGTGGAATAAAGGTTGGGGCTAAGTAGTCTGTAGAGAACAATTTTGATATAAGCTACCATTCAAATTAATTTAACATAAGTGCATCAAGTGTCACAATAAATCTGAAAATCTGGCACAAGTTTTTTATTTCACATCATGGCAAACTACAGGGAAGAGTTCTGACTTTGTAAGTATAAGACAGACACTTATGGTTGTTAAATATACAATATATATTCAGAAATGTTTTATGAATTGCCAGCTTCTAGCACTTTTCCAGTGCTGGTAAGTTTATTAGAAGTCATTGGATGACAATAGTCACATGGTTCACAGTTTTGAAAGCTAAATGAAAAGTTTCATCACACAGTGGTGATAAAAAGTATTTTGATTAATATCTGATTTAAAACATTATGTTTTGAGTTACAATTTGTGTATGAAGTAGTAAGCTTCAACTAATCTTGCCTGAAAATGTAACAATAAGCTTTTCAGTTAAAAGTGAAAAAGTAAGTATAACTGAAGTAAAAGCAGGGGTTTCAGCAGAGATAGAAACTTGGAAAAATTTTGCAGGATAGTAAATGTTTATTATTACTGTAGAATGCTGTAAAGCATCTTCGTTTTCACTGATGACTAGCAAAACTCTGGAAGAAGAAAAGTGTAAGTAAAGGAGTCCATGGCACAAGGAACACAGTGGAATAAAGGTAATTTCATAGTGGATAGCTTCTTATACAGGTCATCCCTATGTTTTACATATAATCTTTAAACAAGTCTCTAGCTGACTTCTGCACCACATGTGCTTGGGACAGACAGGAAGCAGACAAGCTGAAGATCTGTGCTTTAACATTCCACTTCGAATTTAAGAGTTTGAATCACAGTAAGCAAATAGTCTGCTGTACCAAAGCATAATACTCTTCAGAGGAATACAATAAAATACTGTTTATGATAACCATGAACAGTTAAAAATAATCTAAAATGCAAATAATCAGGGTAATGTGACCAAAACAAAAGGGCAAAATAGTATTAGCAGAGGCCAATTCTGAAATAGCCTCAATATTAAATATAAAAAATACCTTTAAAAGGTAACACAATCTCATCATAGAAATAGTAATAATAAAAAACCTAAAACAAAAAAAGTTTGAAGAAAAGCTGAAGAAAATCCTGTATGTAAACTAAAATAATAAATATTCACACAAAAGTTGAGTAATACAGAAGACAAGAAAAACACATTAAACTTAAAGAGGTTAGTAGTAATTAGAGAAATTTGGTAAAAAGTTAAAAATATTAACTAAACCTCAGATATTTCTAACATTAGTAAATGCTATATGATATTTGTAAATCAATCAATAAAAGAAACACAAGTATCAAAGTATTCAACAGTCAAAAGAGGTTATGGTGGACCTCACCTATAATCCCAGTCACTTTGTAGCAGCAGACAAGAAAATTATGAAGAATTAGTGAGACATAATCTCACAAAAAATCTAGGTATGGTTTTCCTCTCCACTGCCTCTGGAGAGGAAGTAGAAGGATCCAGGTAGGAGGCTCTCTCTAGCAAAGTGAGACCCTATCTGACAAGCAAAGTAAGAGCAAAAGGACTAGGGATATGACTAAATTGAGAGAGAACTTGCTAGCAGGTAAGAGGCCTTGAGTTCAGTCTTTAGACTACAAAAAAGAAAAAGAAAAATCCAAACCTCTTAAATATAGATAAAACAATATAAAGAAATATAATATCTAAGTTGTAGAAATAGAGACAAAACAATCAATTCTATAATAAAAGGAAGCAATGCTTTAGACCAAATGCAATAAAAGTTAAGCAATAATTAAAGAAATACCACTTTCAAGTTTTATGTTACCTTCCCTTTCCCTATTTCTCCCATGCATGTTCTCCCCCTAGAGTGTGACCCATGTCATATTGCCACACATATTTCTGCATTTGTTTTACGTTTATAATCTGCATGTGAGGGAGAACATACATTTGTTGGCCTTCTAAACCTGGCTAACTTCTCTTAAGATGTGGTCAAACCACAGCAGTCTAAACTCCTAGTCAGGAAATACCTTGTATTTGACAAGAAGAATCTCTGGAAACCAGGAACTTGGTTTACTTAAATAATGATTATACAATGAGAAAATAGAAGCAAGAGTTAAAGATATCTGTTTCTTTGCATCAAGAATCATTTCCTATGAAACTATTTGTTTAAATTACATCAAATAAAGGAGATTTCAAAACCTGTTATGGAAACCACCATGGGGTTAAAAACTTCTAGGAAGAGGAGATCATATTTATGCAACACATATCCATTCTCTACAACCTGTATTTATTGTATTGTGCTTTCATCCTGAAGTGCTTCACAAGCTGATGTACAAAATCTGTATACTGCAATCATTTTCATTTCTGAAAAGCACTTCATCTGTTATGCATACATATATTGCATTTTATGAATTTCAGGACATGGCAGAGTAATCCCCAAATATAACTGAATTTGAAATACTATTTTATGTCTTCATGAAAGCAACATGACAAATTGCTTACTCTGGTTTCTGTGACAAATCTCTCTTCGCAGTAAATGGAGCTCTAATTGAAATGTGCACTTCAACTTGGAGATAGCAAAAGACAAAAAATATCAACAGGGGACAATGAATGGGAGATGAATTAGTTAGCAAGAAATTTATGGCTTAGTGCCTTATACATAAAACCTATTTAGTTGTTATATGGGAGAATAAAAAGTACAGCCCCTGGCCTTGATCATACAAATTAATTTGCACTAAAGAAACATCCACATCTGGACTTGAATATTTTCCTTAAGTAGCAAGCTAACAGATGTGACCAAACACAAAACTCAAATTCAAGTCACACGTGCTAAGTAAGTGCATTGAGAATACAGTAATCAGAACAGAACTCAGTTACATTAGAAATGGGTTTTAATTGATAAGAGTGGAAACACTACTGATAGTTGTGGACTTAGTACATATAAATCCATTAATTGTATTAATACTATAAAAGTTAATAAAATTTCCATCTCTTTCATTTGGCCAATCATGTGAGCATTCATTCTTTCATTCATTCATTTTTTTATTCTATCACCCATCTATTCATTCAAATAGCAATTATTGAGAATTTCATATATGCTCCATATATGAAATGATACATTTATCATTAATCAATGTATCATTGATACATTTGGTAACAAAACATAATCTATATCCACAAGATTTGAATACTATTGTGAAGACAATTTTAATACTTGATAATGATCACATATTTAAAAAGTTAGTATACAGTTAAAAGTTTAGTAGGTAAAGTTTGAACAATACGTGTTTATATCTAGGAAAGCAGATGCTATGGGCTGCTGTGTCCTCATCTTCTAATTTAGGATTCCATGCGACCATTAGGATGAGTCCTAATTCCTTCTGACTGGGGTTCTTATAAGAAGGAGACTAGCACATTGACAACACTCAGAGTGAAGAATGACCCTGTGAGGACAAGACCAGATGCAGTCTTCTTCACATCAGGAGACAGACCTTGGAGAAAGCAAATGTACTGACACCTGGTAAAAGTAAATTTCTGAGGTTTAGCCACTGTCAAGGAGGTTTTTTTCATGGCAGTTGTAACAAACTAACTCAGTAGATGAGATAACAATTTAAATAAAATCCTAAACGATCTCCTTATTTTGACCCCCTTTTCTGGTTTTCTCAGGAATTGAAAACACTTTCTACAAAATGTCTCAGTAGTCAAATTCACTCAATTCAGAAGCCTCACGATATTGGTAGAAATAGCCTTTAACATGCTGCATTTTCAGAATGAAACTGCAAGTATATAGTTATAGAATGAATTTCCCCTCAAAATATAGCAAATAAAAATTTTAAAGTAAAGAAAGGAAGAAAGAAAGTTTAGAAGAGATGGGTGGAATAAGGAACACAGTGGTGCAAAGAAAAATGTTAAAATAAGTACTGAGAAATGCTACAAGGTAGATGTTACTCACATTTGTGATTATAACTTCCCAATAACTTGCGTGACAGATGAGATGGAGAAGAAGAACTCTAGGTTGCCAGATATATTTTACTCTTTAAATGCTTTCTTCTTTTATTGTTTTTCTGAGTGAGGACATATTTTATGGTGAAAATGTACCTTCTTTACAATTTTTTGAGCATATACAAACTATTTTTACTTCTATAAGATGTAGATATGGTTCTAGAGACTTTTGGAAAATTATTTTATCTTTCATAATACTATGTTCTTATAATAAATTCTCATGAAAATTCATGTAGTATATGTGTATTCATTAATTTACAAATGCATGAATCTTATACATGCTACAGCTAAACACAGAGCATTTGACTCTGTGTAATATGATTATGATTTCTAGGTTTCAAATTAAGTGTTAAAATTAACTCAGGAATCTGTACTTTTTTTTTGAGAAGTTAGTTCTTTATGTCTTTTTTTTTTCTTTTATTCATATGTGCATACAATGTTTGGGTCATTTCTCCTCCCTTCCCCCAGCACCCTCACTTGCCCCCCACACCCTCAATACCAAGCAGAAATTATTTTGCCCTTATCTCTAATTTTGTTGAAGAAAGAGTATAAACAATAATAAGAAGGAACAAGGGTTTTTGCTAGTTGAGATAAGGATAGCTATAACAGGGAGTTGACTCACATTGATTTCCTGTACATGTGTGTTACCTTCTAAGTTAATTCTGCTTGATTTAACCTTTTCTCTAGTTCCTGGTCCCCCTCTCCTATTGGCCTCAGTTGCTTTAAAGTACCTGCATTAGTTTCCCTTCATTGAGGGCAATAAATGCTATCTAGTTTTTTGGGTGTCTTACCTATATTCATACCTCCCTTGTAAGCTCTAAGAAAACTAGGAATAAAAGGAAAGTACCTTAACATTATAAAAGGAATCTGTACTTTTGAATTACTTGTATGGACAACAGATTGGATTCAAGCAGCAGTAGAAATGAGCATTGATTTGAGATATGAGAAGTTAGGAAACTATAATTTAACAGAATTATGTATAGCAACATATGCAGATAAAACAATGGTAGGTAGATTTAGCATCTTTGAAAAAAATACATTGCAAAGAAAAAAGTGTTTGTATTCAATGAACATTTTCCCTCAAAGAAATCAAGGTAATGCATAACTTATTAATTATAAACATTTTTAGAAACATAGATTTTGTTTTTGATATTCAACTATTAACAATTTCATTTTCACTTCCTTAAGGTTTGGGAGAGAAAATGAGAAGCTCTGTATAAGGAAAGCATGCATACGTGAGATGAGAAATGATCTGAGTGGGACTTCAAATAATTTGTGAAGATTTTTAAAGTGCTGTGGTATTCTTGGCTTTTGTCCTTTAAAGCAGATTAGGTCAAATAGTGAATACATGACACTGTTTTTGTAATGAGATTCTTATTTCTTTGAGAGTCATACATAATTTTCAGGTAATAGTGTCAGAAATTATTGTAAATATGATATTCTACATTTCATCTAAATTAAGAGTGTAAAAATATAGTTTCTAATAGTGATGAATACAAGTGTTATCCTTGTAGCACATCTTGGTAATTCAGCTGTGTTACATAAAATAAGCTAAGCAACTGTTTTGAACTGGAGTGGATCCAGAATTGGTTATTACTTATGACAATTCAAAATTTGTGTCTACTGTAAGCAAAATTATGCCATTTATTACATTGTTTTCCACATATACTGACAGTAAAACCAAACAAAACTATCGAAAACAGTAGCTACTTTTTAAATTTGCTTTAATATTAATGTTTAAAATGTATAGATTGTTATAATCTAAAGATTTGATTTGACCCTGTCAAATGTCAGATTAATTCATAACAACAAGGATATTAGGTGTGACACATATCATTTGCTTTGTTTACCAGAACAAATTCTAAGGTATGTGGACAGTAGAAACAGAAAACCTGGTGTTCTGTGTTTGAGCTGCTTCTTTAACTTGCATACAATGACAAATGGATGATAAAATGTGTGAAATTTCCTGACAATACATTATAAAATGTAAAACCTGAATTCCACCAGAGACAGGAAGAAATGGAATTAAATTTGGACAACACTAGAGATATAATTTTTTTGTCATCAGTTGCTTGTATGTACTCTTTTGGTTAAGAATCAACACACTTTTAAAAACTTTTTCTCAACTGGAGGCCAGTGTTTCATGACTAATCCTAGCTACTCAGGAGGCAGAAATAAGGAGGATTGTGGCAGGAAGCCAGACCCTGTCTCAAAAACACTCAACACATAAAATGTTGGCTTAAGTGGAGAGCACCTGCCTAGCAAGCATGAGGCCCTGAGTTCAAATCCCAGTACACACAAAATAAATAAATAAATAAAATTTTAGATCTACATATATAATATTTATGTAAGTACTCATAATTTAACTATTCTTTGTTAACGAGTAAAGACAGACAATGAATTAATATGGGGTGAGTGGGTAGGGAAAGAATAAAAGCACAAAGGAGACAGGACACATATATACCACTATATGTGGGTACATTCTGCCAATTATCCTGCTGCATTATCATCAAGGTTGGCTATGGTTGAGGCTACTTCTTCCTGTAGCACCAATGGTTCCCAGCAATGTCCTTAACAGGGACTTTTCCAAATCTAAAGGCAAGCAGAGGAGTCATTTATATCTCATTAAAGTTGTGACTGCATGCATGCACCTGTCCCCATATCACAGTCTTGACAGGACTTGCCATCTGTCTCCAGGCCACCATTATAAATGAAAAATCTAAGGGTTTATATTGAGGAATGCCATTTGTTCACCCAGTATTCATAGATTTCCTTTCTCTATGGACAGATCAAAATATAGAAGTATAAACTAATAATGGATATGCTAAGTAATATCTTTTAGTATCAATGTAAAGATGTCCTATATTTTTGTTAAATATTTTATGCATCCACAAAATGTAAAACATACATGTACATGTATTTTTTTCTTGTGGTACATGCCCATACTTATATCTTCTATTGTATACTATATTTTATTTATATATTACAGATTTCAAAATTAATAAAAAAATGTTCATTTTCAAATGCAATCTTGTGCTAAGGTAGAATTGATTTATTTTATTGAGAGTAGATTTTTTCATTCATTTTAATCAGATGGCAAAAGGAATTCACCTAAAATATAAATCAATAAGTCCAAAAGTTTTTAGATTGAAAAATTACTAGTTTCCTCAAGTATCTGAGGAACACCTCATCTGTAATGAATACCAACAAGGAGACACCTAATGATTGAGTATGACAGCAGAAGATGTTAGGGTGACTAGAAGAGTAAATGAAAGAGGAATGCAATTTTGGAGAAATCAAAAAATAAGAAAAAGAGACTGTATAGTTCAAATAGCAAGAAGTCAGCCAAAAAGAGGGATAGGAACTATAAATACAGATATTTCTTAGGACATCCTTTCAATATTGAAAAGAAAATCTATTCATATGAATTTTGTCAGAGTATGCTTCATTAAAAACTGAGGTACATTCCCCGTGTATTTTCCAATCTTGCCATAGCTTACTAAACAAATCTTCTATCAACTTAACACTCTTTTAATTTTCAAATAGATTACATGAGAGCAAAGCTGAAGTGAATACCTCTTATGTCAATTTCAATGTATGTACTTCTTACCGTTCATTTTGAGCCTTTGATGTCAATGTCCCTGTGTCAGGTTGCTTGCCGTTACCTTGTCAGTTCCACACTGTGCATCAGTATATCCAGCTGTTTCAGAGATAGAAATGAAAAACCAAGTTCCATCACCTGATGTCCATGCTATAAAGGCATAATGATCCGAATGATTACTTACTTCTTTTGTAACAAGCAAAGAAATATTGTAAATTATAATATTCCAAAGTACTTTTCTAGGTGTTACCATTGAAAACTAATCAAAGGAATTCCTGATGAATGGATCAAGAAAATGTGGTACTTGCACACAATGGAATTTTACTCAGCCATGAAGAAGAACGAAATCTTATCATTTGCAGGTAAATGGATGGAAGTAGAGAACATCATTCTGAGTGAGGTCAGCCAGGCTATGAAGACCAAAAATAGTATGTTCTCCTTCATATGCAGACTTTAGATCTAGGGCAAATGCAGCAGTGTGATTGGACTTGGACCACATGACAAGGGGAGAGCACATACGGGAGATATGGGAATAGGCAGAAAACCCAAAACATGAAAGCATTTGAAGTTCCAATTCCAGAGGAACTAATACAGAAACCTTAAAGTGACAGAGGTTAACAAGAGAAGGGGATCAGTAACCAGTGTAAAGATCAATTAGAAATGAATCAACATGGGTTGTAACACATGTGTACATGAAAGCAATGCTAAGAATATTTCTGTATAGCTATCCTTAACTCAACTACCAAAAATGCTTTGTCTTCCTTATTATGCCTATGTCTTTTCTTCAACAAAATTAGAGATAAGGGCAGAACAGGTTCTGCCTGGAAATGAGGGGGAGAAGGGAGGACAGGGTAGGGGGAGAGGGGCAGGGGGAGAAATGACCCAAACAATGTCTGCACATGAAAATAAATGAATAATTTTTAAAAATAAAATAAGAACCCTATAACTCAACAGGGAAAAAAAAGGTTTCCTAAAACTGTTCTTTGAGGTCTTTCAAAAGAACATAAAAGCACAAGACTATAAATAGGATTTTCAATCATGACACAAAGGAAATACTGTCTTAATTCATCCTCAAGACAGAATAGATGAGAACTGAGTTTGCCTTCAAATAATTTTCAATAACCTGGGACTGGAGTGCTTCATCAATTTGAGAAAGTGAGGAGAATCTTTAAGAATCAATTTGCTGCATCAGTATCCTGGGTTTGCTACAAATACTTCAAGTATATAACACAGAGCATGATATATGTATTTTTCTTCTGAAGTTTCCCATTGATTGTATTCAAAGCCTCAAATATATTTTTTTGCCCATAACAGGCAGGCCTTACTAAAAGATGTGATGTTTTAATGTATGTTGGAGTCATTTTTCTTTCACTCCAGAACCACTTAAGCTGCAAACTTAAATTTACCAATCTATTCAATAAAATATCCTTTTGATAATCAGAAATAATCCATATTGAACAGAAAAAAAATAACTGTTTAACATTCAAATCTTGTGCCAAAAACCATACATAAATAACATTCATTTTCCTAAAAAAAAATAAGCAATTAGTTAAAGTAGAACATTTCTCATTAATCATACCGTCCGCAGTGATGACATAGGTCATCTTAAAAGTAGATGAGGGTTTTTTGCCCTGTTGATTTTAGTCAATCTTCTTGATTGTGAGTATAAGGTTGAAAAACATAACAGAATCCATGTGTTTCAAATTGAGCATCCCAATGTATCGAATCCTTGGTTCAATGTTACAATCATCTCAATTATGCTGATAATGAATCTTAAAAGATCAGAAAGAAACTTGGAATAAATATTAAATTGGGCTAAAATCTCATCTTTCTGTTCTCAGTCTTTATGTTCATTTAACTTAACCATACTGCATAGTTTTGTGAGAATAATAGCAAAAATTAATTATATGTTTAAATTTCTTATAATCTTTGCAAGTCTCATTTATATAACCCTTAAGCTACCTTAAACATATTTAAATTAGATTAACTATATAATTTGTCATGTCAGAAATAGTATGTTTTCGTATCTGTGCCTGTCCATTAATGTATACTTGAAATTCTGTTTTCAAGAACACTTGAAGTACTTTTTTTCAGTTGTTGGCTAATTATATTTGATAGTTGTGCTAGATGGAGGTACATTGTGGCATTTACAAAAATTCTTAAAGTATATGAAATATATCATACTTGAGTTCATCCTTTATTCCCTTCCTCCTCTATTCCTGGAATAGTTTCAACATATCTCATTTTTCCATTTACATACATGTATGCACAATATTTGCACCATATTCACCCTCCTACACCTTTTTCCCAACACCTACCCCCTCCCACTGGTACAAGTGTCAGCAGGCAGGATGTATTCTGCTCTCATGTTCTACCATTTTGTAAGAAAAAGAAAAAGAAATGACATTTTTGTTTGTTTACGATGGCTACATGGGGAGTTTCCTTATTACATTTCCATGTATTTATATGTATTATGACCCAAATGGGTTCTTCTCCTCTTTCTTCTTTCTACCTAGTCCTTCTCTTATGGTGCAGTTGTTGACTAATTATGTACCCTAATTTCCTGCCCTTGAAGCACAGTGTAGTTTTTGTGTGTGTTTTCATAGTTATTCAACTTTTACGCACTTTGAAGTACTGAAAACTTTACATATCTTAGCCCCTTCCCTCTCCCTGCTCCTGCTCCCTCTTCTTTTGCCTCTGCCCTTCCAGCCACCTTTTGGGAACATTTCCATACTCTATAGAGTTAAAAAAAGGTAAGGGAAAAAGTAAGGTAAAGAAAAAGGCACTCATCTGTTTCCATTTTAGTTGTTTAACAAAGTTTTTGATACACAAATTAGTTACAATTTCAGAGTGAAACTTGCATGTATGTGTATGTGTGTATTTCACAAAGTATGTTTTTGAAATATCAAAATAAACTTACATACAATTGATTTAACACATTTATTCATAAATCAATATATCTAAGTATATTCAGATATACTTATGAGTATATATGTATGTATACATGTATATATGTGTAAATATACCCATATCTCTTTCATTAACTGTAATTCTATTTGAATATGTTCATAGTAAAAAGTATAATTTATATCCAGCAGACCAATTTCCCAACTTTTAACATTTTGGGGCATTCTATTATTAGTGCTTTCTATATAAAAATTATATATGTATAAGAGGATATTTTCCTATTTCTCAAAATTATGCTAATTATAACAAAATTACATGCTACTTTCAAGAATAAATGTGTCACAGAAATTTCATAATCTTAACCAGCACCTTTATGTAATTATAAATTAAATCGATATTGTCATTGTTTCAGGAAAAACTTATGGAAAGAGCACAGTCCTACAAAAGTTACATGTGTTAAGGTAAATGGATGGAACTGGAGAACACCATCTTAAGTGATGTTATCTATGTTCCGAAGATGAACAATCATATTCTCTCTCATATGTGGAATATAGACCTAAAACAATGCAGCAATGTTATGGGGCACAGGTCACACTAAGGGGAGACCATGCAAGGGAGGGATAGGGCAAGGGATGGAATCTAAGACCTTTCATGTGGCTGATGTGTTCTCTGTACAAGAATGAATATAGAAATTTTAAATTGGCTGGAGCCACCATGGGAAGTGAACTAGGGTGGAGTGAAGAGGATTAGAGGAGATGAACCAGTTGGGGTTGTAATACATGTATGTATAGAAATAAAACAAGGAAATTCCCTGTGTAGCTTTCTTTATCTCAAACTAGCAAAAACATCATGTTCTTTTTATTTCTTATCTTTTTTCCTCTATAAAATCAGAGAACAGGAGAGTGGAACAGGTCCCGCAGGGGTGGGGGGTGGAGGAGGGTGAATATGGTGCAAAAATGGGTACACATATATGTAAACGTGAAAACAATACCTGTTGAAACTATTCCAGGAATCATGGAAGGGGGGATAAAGGAGAGCAGTGGAGGGGGTGAATTCAAGTATGATAAAGTTGATATATTTTAAGAACCTTGTAAATGCCACAGTGCACCCCACCCAGCACAACAGTAAAGGGAAAAAAAAGAAATGAGATGAATAGATGGTTAAAAAAAAAGTTATAAGAGAGAATTAGGAAAAAAAATATGTTAAGCAATTTATTTCTCTCAATATGTTTATTGGGAATGTTCTATTATCACTTTCATTTTTAGGAGCAGATTATACATATTTGTATTTGTGTGACTTCTCCATAATCACACAAATATCAGGCAAGGAGCTGCTAAATGATGATTTCCAAAAAGTTAAAATTATACATTTTTCAAATGTGAATACATTTTATGTTAAGTGTTGTATTTAACTTATCAATGTGGACTCAGTAAAATGTTAAAACCTGGTTAGTAAGCCTTTTAAATGTTAACATTAGATATATAAAGAGCTGGAAGCCAAAAATATATTGGGAATATATTTTTCATCATATAGCTAAAATTTTGAAATTTTTTTCAGACAAAGTTCTGTAAGTGAAGCTCTGTCTTTAGGAAGTTATAGTAGCTTTGTCAAAAGGAAGACAATCATTGTTAAATTCATCCCTGTCATACTTATGATAAGAATTGAATACAAAACAGTCCCTAACAAGAGTATATGTGCAAACAAATATATAACTTATTGTTGATACTATATTAAATACCACATTTAGTTTCCTAGGTTGGCTAGCATCCTGAAAATAGATTATTTGCAATATTTCATGTTATTTATAAATCATTAAAAGTAACTTTTTTCTTTATAAGGCATCATGTGACTAGTATATTAACTTATGAAATTTATTTCCAATTTATAAAGAGAATATTTATGATATTTTCCCTCATTAAGCTATGATTTTTGACCACTTTACATAATGTGACTGGTTAAACATCTGCCAGCTGTACTCCCTTATGGAAATTGATGGTCATTTATTAGAACAGGAAGTAAAATCACTTGACTTCCCTAACATCAACTTATATGTAACTAAGACACTAAGACATCAAATAAAGTCTAAACATTGCCCTTCTCTATTTAATGTGCAATTTTATAATTGGGAAAGCTGTGCATCTGCTGACTAGTCTGTTCTTCAAAGATCTCAGTTTATTAGTAATCATTAGAAAGATGACGTAGAGACCTCTTTAGTGGGATTAATATATAATTTTGCCCATATCAATACAATTTTACTTCATTCTCTATATTTATCCTAGGATCTTCCAACTTACTCACAGAATAACAACTCATGTATCTCTGGAACTCGTATGTGTTCACAGGCATGCTAATGGTCCTCCCTTACTTCTTTTTTAGTACTTTAAGTGTCCTGAAATGGCAACTTTTAGTCTTCCAATATATGACAGTTTTAAGACAGTTGATAATTCCTTATTTTTCATGCTGTCTACTGAAACACTTCTTTGTGAGAGTGTCCTCTTTGTCTAAGTAGTTGTGTACTGACTTACCTTAAATATATTGTCTTATTTTCTAATTGTCTATCCTGTGTGTACTGAAGATCCTTGAGGTTCTATCCTCAATTCTCTTCATCTTCTATATATATTCATATTGGAGGAATTAAATTCTCATTTGACTTCATCAGAGTGGAAGGGTTATGAATGAAAATTTAAAAGATAAGATAGGTGACACATTGAACTAAACAACAGAAAAAAATAAAATTACATTAGGATTGCTCTCCAGTATTAATTCACTTCAAGAGTTCTATAGATTGAAAATATAGTCTTAGTTAAAGCATTAAGGCGAGCATGAGAATTCAAAAGTGTCATTGATTCATAGTCAAACACAACGTCTTTCAAGGAACATGTATGTATTTTGACTGTTGATTACATTTTTGCACACTTGATATTTTCAGGGCTGCATTCAGCTCACAAAATGATTCCATGATTGCATAAAATTCTGGAATATTTTTTCTCAAGAGTTAAGCTACCATTGAGGTCTGTCTATTTCTAATTTTAAAGCAACTATTTCGTAACACATCTCTCATATCAAATGGAAATAAGTACAAGCAAATTAAATCTACCCTCTAAATGAGAAATCAACATTCAGCAGACAGGTTTTTAAAAGTAAGAACAATGCTCAGTTTAAAAAACTTAGTTTTTTTCAAGTATTCTCATTTAAAAAAATGTTTTTCTGTTCTATTTGCCCATTGCTAGTCTAATTTTTTCTCTTTTTATTGTTCCATGATAATAATTTTCTCTCATTGACAATTTCATATATTAATTGAAACAAGGTAATTGGAACTTTAAAATTTTTAAGATGTTAAGCACATTCCAACTATTTAGAATATTTATAATTTGAAGATTTTGACACTATTTTATTCCTATTTTCAACTAAAGTGAAAATGCCAAAACAGTATTGTTGAGAGAAGACTCATGACATTCTCTGTATCAAGTATGTTAGAAAGAACAAATAATTTCATCATCTCAGTAGAGTTATACAACAATTGATGCTACTCAATCTTTTTTAAATTTGAGAAAACCTGATGTACAAAAAGTAGTCCAATTATGGCAGACAAATGAAAAGAGTTTTTATTTAGTTAGTTTTGGGAGATACTTGAACATTAATAAAAATGAAGCTATAATTTGAATGGTTGTGTGTCCCCAAAACTCATGTTAAAACCTAATCCTCCAGCTGATGATAGTCATAAGAGAGGCATTAAGAGAATATTAGGTGATGAGAATGAAGTTGTATAGAAAAGATGCCAGAGAGCTACCTCACCTCTTCTATTAGGTGATGACAGAAAAGACATCTATGAACCAGAAAACAGCATTCCACTAAATGCTGAACTTGCCACTGTCTTGATTTTGGACTTCACAGTCACCAATACTGTGAGAAATATATTTCTGCTGTTTATAAGCCACCAATTTTAGTATAACTTTATACTACTCTAAAAAGATTAAGAAAAATAAGATGTTTATTTAGGTATCATACAAGAATATGGTGTTATAATTTGCTATTTAAAAAAAAAACACTGCTAATGATCTTGATAGTCTCCTGGAATACACTATTTATATTATCAGATCAAAGCATGAAGTACTTCAACTGGAGCATTGAGTGTTAAATTTCATTCATCAAAAGAGACAGAGAATCCTTAAATAACTATAAATCAATTCAAGAACACTTAAGGAAACTATAGATATTCTTTGCAATGGAAGGTAAAGTAATGAATTTTTCATAGCTAAATCAAGTTAAGTAAACAATAGTTATAAACATTACATATAGTAGTGTCATTCATATTCATTAATGTTTTCCTGTTTTAGAGTGGAAGAAAATATGCATTGTGTTACCTAATGTATCAATATCCCTTTGCTAAACATATCTGGAAAAGATTTAACAGGGAAACAGAAAGCAAAAATGAAAAATTATGTGATATCTTTTGCATATATTATGGGAAAATAAACATTAAATATGAAAGAGACTATAATTTAGGATAGGGAACCTAACTGAATGTAAACAAAGATAATTTAAATCATTTTATATGCTATAGAGAGAATAAAAACAAACCTTTGTAGAAGTTATACTGGTAGAATATTCTATAAGAAAAGATAGTATTATATACAATTGTTTGTTGGAGCTGGGCAACAATTAGTCAGACACAGAAGCAACTTAAGTATATTACTTCCTTTTTCTGAAATTATATGAACTTAGTTAATGGTATACCTTTTGTTCAACGAACTAAGTATGGAAAAATCAACCTCTCCACGGATTTTTAGCATTTTTTTAAAGCTTTTAGCATTACATTTTTTCAAGATATCTTATCCTGAAAGCTAATTCCACAATGACAAGTGAAATTAAAGAAGTAGGGAAATTTTGCTTGTCAGATCTTTTCTTGGAGTCTCACAAAACTCATTAGTATGTAAAATGTCTGTGTATCATGTGGTATAAAATTTATTTATCTTTTTAAAGCTAAATGGTTAGCAAATAGGAAAAATCTACAGTCACAAACTCCAAAAGGAAAACTAACATATTTTGGAAACCCAAGTAGTCCTTTCATGCCCCACCTTTTTGTATCATTTATGGGATTGATCACCAGGGGCCTGACAAGCACTGCCCTCACATTAGTCTTTCAAATAGTTACATGACCAACAGATGCAGCTTCTAAGACAAGATAAAACACACACACATACACAAAAAGCAAAGCCAGTTTCATTTTCCATGTTGGAATGGATTCTGATTTTGAATAAGAAGAGTGTCTAGTATGATACTGTTCAGAGAATGCAGTTTTGAGTTTTCTTGGTTTCTGTTCTGTTTCTCAAACAGAGTGCCTATGAAACTAACTTACATTCTCCATTTAGGTTTATGCCATAGTCTATAAGTTTCTAGGTTTATTTTCAATAAGCAATGTAGGTGAACATACAGTACGTATACTGCTAACAAAAAAAGAACCTCCTCATACACGTTTGGTAAAATAAATACCATTGCAATGGGTAGAAGTAGAATTTGTTGAGGTCAGCATTATCTCTTGTGTGCTCACAAAGGACCTAGCTGTTTTAATTCATTTCTTCCCAGAGTCATAGCATGCATACTGAATTTGAGCAATGGGAATATGTAGATAAACAAAGTCAGATTATGTTTCCTACCAGAGCAAGAACATAACTGCAACTTGCTTTCAGCTAGTACACTTTCAGCAATTCTTGTCCAGGCAGAGAGTGGAGATAGCACTGGACTTAACAGAGCTTGGTGTTTTGCAAGACAAGTGCAATGAAGAGGAATGCAACCTCAAAGTATAGTGTGTGTGTGTGTGTGTGTGTGTGTGTGTGTGTTGTGTGTATGAAGCTTTGGTTGGCTTGGGAAGGACATGAGAAAAAACATCAGTCAATAAAAAATATGCTACTAATTTTCTTTTTTTACTTGCTTGTCACAGATTCTGAATATCTGAGGCCCTAATTATGTGGGTGTTAGAATGGTGACAGATCTAAAAACAATGTGCCCTTTTGTGGTCTTTAAGGTCAGATGGGAAGTCTTTTGTTGATGACATGAACTTTCTTTAAATGTCACATTTTTTGCACTTCAGCACTACTGAATAAAAATAATAATTAATATTCCAATATTCCTTCCCTATCTAAAAGTGACTTTGCTGTCAATCTTGGTTTGTGATAAAATCATGAAGTGTAACACTTTCTGTGTGTGTGTGTGTTTGTGTGTGTGTGGGTGTGGGTGTGTGTAAATGGATGTACACATATTTCAGTTGGGATGTGGGAGAATCTACTTCTTAAGAATGTCTATTTCCACTTGCAAATGGAAGTACCCCGTTGTGAAAATTAGCTCATCTAGATGGAAATAGTCTTGTTAATTGTACAACCTCTGACAGATAAAGCTTATTTTGTTTTACCTGCTGGTATGCCTATAAAGGTCATGTGTACCAAGTCCATTTATCTGTATCATACATGGAAAATGAATTGAACTTCATGAATACTGCATTTCAGTTAATTGGGAAAGAAAGCTTTTTTACCAAGGGTGAGAACAATATGTATTTTACTCCAAAACTAACTTAAGAATAATTGCAAGCAAAAGGGAGAAATGATATCATAGACACCATCTGTTAAATGTTCCTGCCCCAAATATCAATGTGGTATCTTTCCACATTATGATTCATACCTTTCCAAGTAGAATACAGAGTGCTGTTTCCCAGGATGCCTTGCCATGAGAGTATGGCTAAACAGCAGAATTTTCTTCCAAAGAAGATTTGAAATTTAGAATGAAAGCTGAATGAGTTCTTAACTTTCTTAGCAATAATTATTGTGAAAATTATTGATCTTTCTGTGGTGCTTTGGCAGAGATTCTAGCTGTCTGGGGTCTGGCCCCTGGCTTTTTGAGTATCCAATTGTGTGCTGTAGCTAAAATTGTTTTTGTTAGGAAAAAATTGCAGTAAGTTTGGACAATTTTCCTGGCTATGTATTTCAAAGTTTGATTTCCTATCCCTTCCAGAAACAGCCAATAAATAGCCTCTAACAAGTTCCTTTCAGTTTAAGATAAACAAATTATATTCTGTAACTGAATCTTGGCAAATACATGATAGTCATGTGTGCACAATCCTGAGGAAATTGGCAAGAATATGGAGCCATATGTGGCAAAGGTAATTGTCTTTGTTTTTGCCTGGTATAAGCTCATGTGCTCTGTTCAGAGAATTAGTGCTGCTAATTTGTTCTTTCACATCCTGTACTATTTGTGTCCTCTGCTTTCACGAAATCTTACTACCCTTTCTTGTTCAAGGGAACAAGTTCCCTTGAACTTGTTCACATTCATTATAAATGTGACATAGTTATTAAATGTAGAACTAAGCTTTGGTCAGGCAAATGTTTGTTGCCAAATATTTAACTGGTTGAGGTGGTTCCCCATTCAGGTTGTATTGCAACTGCCTTCGCAAAAGTGACACCATACTCTTGATCAACTACCTTTATGCTAAGGGTTTATACTGGTGTTGGAGGAAGAGTTTTCTACTCCAATCCTTTGACAGAGGAAATAATTTCTCTGATTTGATTGTGAGGTCAAATATAATACTAATTCCCCACTGGGGAGAAATAGTTACATCATGATGATCAAGGCTTATTCCTAGAAGAATTTACTCCTGATGCTTCCTCAGCTTAGTGTTTTCATTTATATGGGGATAAAAGAATCGAGCTTACAACAAGGGGAAGTTTGCAGGATCTAACATTCATGATCATACACACAATACCACCTTGAAGAACTTCTAATAGGAATAAAGATTTGAAGCCAAAGTCAGTGAAGAGAATAAGAAACAAGTAGGTGAAGTGAAATACTCAAGAATTTTCTACACACTGAGCGTTCCCCAACACTGTAGAGTAGCTTAGAAGGTTTGTTTGGAGGATATACAAGTTCTCCAGATGAGGCTGAAATAGGTCACAGAAAAGCACTTTGAGGAATGAAATCAGTCTATTATGCTTTCTATATTTCTTAAGAATTGAGTTAAATAAGCAACAAAAGAAGTAATTCTAAAATTAAATGCATAAATATGTTTCTTGTTATGCACTTCTCTGTTATTTTTAGAATATGTGGAAATATTGATTACATGGGTAATTTTTTTTCTTTTTCATTTTTATTGGAGTGCTACTGGAGTTTGGAACTCAGGAATTGTACTTTCAGCCAAAACATGGATAATTTAATTACAGAATCATCTCAAATATTAATTTGTTCAGAATGATTGGAAAAATTTATAGCCACTCAAATTTCCTGTATAAACATAAAAATCACTTTCTGAATTGAAGAACTTTTTTCATAAAAATCTCAGTTTTATGGCAACAGTGAAAAAAGAAAAGGCAACACATATGTGTATACCTATCCATCTATCAATCATCTATATGTCTATACACCCATCATTTGTGTATCTACCTGTCTCCACATATACTTAATATGACTTAATACTTAGCATTACTAAACAATAGCAAATATAAATACAATTTTTGAATTTTAGGTATTTAGATAATGTAATATAATAAACATTTTGTAATGGTTAGTTATTATTTTTAAAATTTTTAAAAAGATCTAGTTGTTCTCAGATTATCCTTGATATGCAAATAATTTTAAATAAAAATTTGCCAAATATCACTTTGAGCAAAATAACCTTATCAAGTGACCGCTGTTAATATAAGAAAAAGAAGAATGTAGGAACTGCGTTCTATTGTTTGCAGCATGGATGAGCCACAGTTTGTTACCTATGAATTAATGGATATTTGGCTGTTTATGTTTTGTTTCCAATGAGAAAAGTCTCTATGAATACTCACATAGCGGTTTTGTGATATATGTGTTTCTCTTATTGTGTGTAAATATTTAAGAATGAAATAGTTTTGTGATGAATATATCTCTAACTTCATAAAAAATCGTTAAAGATTTAGTGAAAGTTCAGTTTAAACTTTGCAATCTGATAAGTAATGTACCAATTTATGTTGCTCGGCCCTGTTACCAGCACTTTGTATCATCAGCCATTTTTGTTTATTTTTAATTGCTACTAAATTATGTCTTGATTTCCTCTGTAATTTTAATTTTACTTTTTCCTTAATGATGAGTTATCTTGCATATTTTCCCATAGTTATTTTTTGCTCATATCTCTTCTTGGGGAATTAATTTTTCATGTTACCTAATTTTATTGACTGCATCTTATTATGAAATGACAATAATTCCCATGGGCTTTGTGTTTTGTGAATATTTTCTAACAAAGCGTGACTGGTACTTTCATTTTCTTCTACTTTTAATTAATCTTATTATTTTATATTAATTATACAAATTCATGTGTCTCTTTAGGACAATTTTATGCATGTATATGATGTACTCTGATCACGTTCACCTCCATTACACTCTCTTGCTCCCCTTCCCATGTCTATTGATTCCCCTTCTCTTCCCAAGAAGTTCTCCTTCTACTTTCATCTCTCTCTCTTTGTTTTAAATCTAGATTGCCTCTTCAACAGAAGAGAAAAACTGGACATGCACATGTTAAAAACTGAAGCTACATGCCTATCTCTCATGTTATAGAAAAAAAAATTCAAGATAATCAAAGCCTTTAATATAAAGCCTGAAACTATGAAACTACTGGAAGAAAACAGGGTAAAACATTGAAAGAAATAGGCACAGGCAATGACTTTCTGAAGAGGACACCCATAACTCAGGAATAAAAGCAAGAACTGACAACTGGAATTGCATCAAATTTACAAGCTTCTGAACAGCAAACTAAATAATTTGGAGTGCAAAGTCAGTTCTACAGAATGGGAGAAAAAAGACAGCTATTAATATAATAGGGAACTATTATATTATCAGACTATATAAATAAATCAAAAAATTAAACACCAAAAAATCCTGTCAATAAATGGACAAATGAATTAAACAAGTTGCAAAAGAAGTACAAATGGCCAATATATACATGAAACAATGTACAAGATTGTCAGGCATCATAAAAACTACATTGAGAGTGATATTGTTGAGAAATGGAGTAAAAAGTATTTGTCATTTGTGAGCTGAGAAATTATTCTATGTCATAGAGAATAAAATCTAAAAAAAGTTCTGTTTTTTCCATTGACTTGAAATGTCACCAGAAGGTAAATGATAATGCTAATGGACAACTATACACAAATAGAAATTTACTAACATAATTAGGTGCATATTTTTAATGCATTTTGGGTTAAAATTCTGCATTTGATGTTTACAGTAAGACTCTTACCCTGGCAATAAGGAGCTTTTCATTGGAAGGGTAAAAAGTCATACAAGAATTTAGCAAGTATGTAGAAACACTGTCCAAAAAAGTGATCATGGATTAGACTAAATATAATCTTGAAAAGATGTGAGACTAAGAAGAAAACATGAGCTGGAATATATGCTTGGTTCCTGATGAATTTTTTGACTTATTTGAAGAATTAATATATATTCAGAAGATTAAATGCCTTTTTATAATAACTTTATAAATACCACAGTATAAAACCTGGTAATTGTGACCTAATCAAAAGAAGAGGGAGACATAAAACCCTCAAAAAATACCTCAAAAGTAAGAAAAACTTGCTCACTTATGGCAGTAGCTATAGTTAGTGCTAATACATTTTACATGGAAGAAAATACAGTTGTTGAGTGTGCTATGAGTGCAAGATCATTTTAGCTTTCTTGATTCCTAAAACTTCTAATACTTAATACAAAATACATTCAATGACAAGATGTAGGGCATTACTTCCCTCTTCTAATACAGCAGCCTCCAACAATTAGAAACCTTCACAGAAACTATTTCAGAATTAGGTGTTCAAAGATTTCCATTTTGTCACTATGTTAACACCAATTAGTATTTACATTAACATGGAAAAATAACTACACTTTCCTGGAAATTCTGTCACCTAATCTAATACATATTTTCTAAGAATTATCATTTTTAGTTTTTAAATATTTGCTTTCATTATTGAATTATTCTCCCCTAAAGTGCACCTGTGATGCAGAGGTCTTAGACATTTCCATTTCACTCTTGTTGGGGGATCCTGTGAGCATGTACTTGTAATTAACCACATGGTAATTTTGGAGATGGTGAGAAGGTTTTATATAAGAAAAAAAAAGAGTGATGAAAAGTGAAGAAAAATAATTCTACCATTTACTTAAGGGCAGGAGCCATTCTGTCTTTGCTATCAGAAAAGACAGATTTTTATCTTAAATTACCCTTCACCAAACACATACACAAACATATACATAATACAGATATGTATATATAACTGTATATATACATACATCTATCTGTATTATGGTTAAAACAAAAAAGAAAGCAGACACTAAGATCTTCTGAACTATAAACAAATATTAATCTAGCTGAGACATTTTGGTGAAGAATGATATGTGGTTATTTTTTGTATTAAATGTTCCAAATCAACACCTGGTGATATGCAAGCATCCATAAAACATTTTTTTTTTGCTTTTCTCTAGTGAACATGCAGTTAAAACCGAAAGTCAAATCTGAATTGCGTTGTTCCAAGGAAAAAGATTTCTGTAGTGATATTGTTCTTTACAGTAAGGCAATTATCTTAGTCAAATTTTAATGAATATATGTCCAATTAATCAAAGAAAAACAAAAAGCAAAAAATGAATAGTCTCAATGTTGAAAAACAAAAATATTACATCTGTGTGACAATGCAGGTGGCACATTACAGCTTACAATCAAATTTTTTATTCTACAACATTTTGGAGCAATGTTGAGTTCTGTCACATATGGTATTTCATGGTATTATAATCTTCTACTCTCTGTGGTGTAGGTAAACCACATTTCCAGATGGCAAAAATGAATACAGACGCTCCATGTTAAAAAAAAAACACTAGGCAATTTTATTTTTGGCATACTACGTAATTGCTAAACAGCAAACAAAAGAGAAAGTGATGCTTTCGAAAAGACTGAAGTTTTTATTATTATTATTATTATTCCCTGGCTAAATAAGTAACACATGCTTCTGTAGGGTATTTCGGAAAATTCAAATATTTCAAACTTTTAGGATCATAATAGACATGAAAGAGAAAGCAGAAATACCATCTAATCATACAATATAATATTTATTGTCAGTGCATATATGTGTCTGTGTGTGTGGTATCTATGAATTATAAACAATTCATTTGCATATATTTATCATAAATTTAGAACATAATACAGTTTTTGAAATATAAATGTTTTCTAAATATAATTTACAATGTTTGAAAATGTCATTTAATAATTAAATACTAGATATGTATTGGTTTTACAATACTGTAGCATCTGAAACAATTCAATAATTTAGGTAAACTTGTTTTCACTACTAAGTGATAAAAAACTGCTTGAATGAGTAATACAATGTTACATAGCTAGTTGATGGGAAAATCTCTCCACATTTTATGATATAGGTCAAATAATAGTGTGTCACTAGGTCAAACAATTTTAAAAGAGCTGACACAGCCAAGTACGTCATGCAAGCCTGAATTCCAGAACTTAGGAAGCTCAGACAACAGCATAATGGGTTTGTAGCTAGCACGAGCTAAGTAGTAAGACCATGAGTGAAAAATAAACAAAATAACCAATCAATCATGAAGTACATAGAAGTAGATCTAAGAGAGATAGTAAAGCTGTATATTTTTTACATTATGTATAATCAAAAAAGTTAAGGGATATTCAAAAGCAATTTGAAGAATTTTAGCTGTTTTTTAGTTCAATCAGTTATTTTCAGGCTTCCTTTAGAAAAAAACTACTCTACTTGATTTCTTTTTTCTTATGTCTTATATCAGATACCTATAGAAATGTTACACTTTTTCTGTTACATTGACTGTGGGTATTTCATTCTGGTAAATATAAATATTTCCTTTAGTTTTCATTGTGACTTCAATTTCAAGCTAGTTCTATTGATTATTAACAGATTCTATCCCGTATTTTGGCAGTATGCTAACAGACATAGATATCATGAGCATTTTAATGTTTATTTGCACTGTCTTAAAAGGAAATCTAGAATGTCAATGCTGCTTGCAAGAAAATGTATTAAATTTTTTATAATGAAAATTTAAATTTATTGTATAATTATTTCTTTCTTCTTCTGCTTCTCTATTCGCAGCAATAAAAATCCAAAAACAACTAAACAAATACTTTGGAGATTCTGATTTCATGTGCTTAAACTGTTCCCTAAACAACTAAGTATTTATATTCTTATGATTTTCAGATTATACTGTCAGGAAGTATCTTATTGCATGCATTGTTTCAAGTCTTATAAAACGTGTTAAAAAATAAAGGCTTTTCTCCATTGCCTCTATGAATTTATATCATATGCTTCTGTCACAATCTTGGTTGTATAAAGAATGTCCTCATGTTTAATTATGTATAAAAATATTAGCAAAATCTACTTTCAAACATGAAATTTTATAGAAATTTGTAAAATTTTGAAAGATACATTCCCTACCTTCAATGATTGAGGCATGATGTTATTTATCATTTGCTTATGTTAAATGTTCTCTTTCTTAGAAGCACAGATAGGTTCAAAAAAGATGGCTCTTGGTTTGTATCAAGAGAGCCTTGCTGACCTGTGTGGAGTTTTAATGGTGAATGCATTTTCATTATCATGATGAAGAGATTGAAAGATCTTTGCCAACATTTTTACATGGCTGATCACAACCAGATGGTTAAATTCAGGTGACGGTAGTTGATTTATGAACTTTGATTTTCTCCTAAGTACACCATCAGAACACTTAGGTCAACTATACTTTTAATAATTTCTATAATGTAAGAAATCAACTGAGTCTTGTTTTTAAGAAAAGCAACAGATATTTAAAAAATAAGGTGAAATACTAATGACCTAAATCAAACTTACATGTTACTATGAATAGGAGTCTTTAACACTGTCTGATAAAATCTGGTATCTTCATTCAGGAGACATATTTGCTTTCAATCAGATAATAGCTAGCATTTGCATGTATGGGCACAAGCATCTGACCACTTGTCTGACAAATCCACCTTAGAGAGTTTTCATATATTTACCTATTTTTATGCATATATTTGTCTATTTTGATTAGAATATTGTTAACATCTATATTTCACAAGTGAGAAAATTGAGTCAAAGAGTAATTGCATAACATAAAAATCACTAAATGGTGGCAAGACTTTAGAAGACACATGGTAAAGGATCTTGTAAACACTGAAAGATTTCTACAGTCAAATGGTCTTGTTGGATCTTTCTGTGCATTTCTAGATATCTGAATTTCATTTTCCAATCCAGGAATGCTAATCAGACATGATTCTCATTCAATTTTACATAAGTCAACCTCTTGACCTAAAAAGACCTGTAAGGTTGTTTTCTCTAAAGAACTGGCACATGATTGGACATGAAGACAGAAATCAAGAGGAAAAAAAAGGGCTATCCCCTGATTGGTCAGCAGATATTACAGAAGAAAAGACACTAGATATATTTTACATGTATTTTCAAAGTGGATGATCTATATTCCTTATTATATTCAGAAATGTTGCTATTTATCTTGAATTGCTAGAATTTGAAAACAACTTTTCAAATTAGAAGTATATATTTCTTTATTGTGGAAGGTAATTAAATGCACCCTTCATGACACCTTGACCTTGGATAAGTGAGAAATGAATTTCATTTGTTTCATCTATCCATTCTGTTCTATGTATTTATGGCAGCCTGGGCAGACTAATATAGTTCTTTTAACATTAGTGCATTCTATGAAGGAGACGCACATGATCTATGAGTTACTGTAATAGGATTGATTTACAAAACTGAGCAGGTGAGAGAATACTGCTGGTGATGATAGGCAAGAAGCAGTGCTCATAATTCATGTGCAGAGCAAAGAGTCAAGAGGAAGCTGTGACAGAAGGCAGGGGCTATGGAGATTCTTGTTCTGTGTAATTAAAGTGTTTGAAGCAGGAAGCGCACATTGTTAAGAGAACGTTTCAGATAAGAAGTGATGGTAGGTTATACTAGGTAAGGATGATGGGGATTTATAGGAAAAGTGATTATATTTCAAATGACAGATGGTGAAGTGGAATATTATTATCCAGAAATCAATATCCTCAATTCACTTAGGGAAAAGAGATTGGGTTCTTCATATTTATGTTTTTTCTCTGTTTTTCTAACTGGACACAAAAGAAGAAAAGGTTGAATGTATGGGGCAGTTCGCCATCAGAGAACACTGAACTTGAAAGATTTAAGGGTGTTACAATGTAACGTGAGAACTGCTGATGAATCAGTTCATACTTAATTTTACTTTCTGTCTTTTTGCTATTCATCTCACTCTAAAGGGAAGCAAAAGTTAGTAGTAATATAACAGCTGATATTACTACATCTGGCTAAATTTCTCCCTGGGAACTTGGGGTATTACATGCATATTATTCCATCAATCTTCATAACATTGCAAATAAGATCATTGACATTTCAGGAACACTGGAAAAGAAGAATGGGTACTATAAGTGTGATAATGGTCAATTGAAATTTTAGATTAGTTCTACTAGCTCAGTGCAAGCTCATTAGGCAAAGGTTTGGTTTAAGATATATTTTACTAACTCTCTTATAAATGTTGAAAATTCATATCATTTAGTTCACACTCTCTGCAACTCCAGTGCCATATATATGTATATATATATATATATGTGTGTGTGTGTGTGTGTGTGTGTGATATATGTACAGACACACACACACACACATATATATATATAATAATTGGGAAGATAAGAGTTTCTTTGTGTGTTACTATTGATACTACAACAAGTCTTCTCGTATGAGGCAGGATTTTTTGATTGTGTTATTGTCTTACTTTCATTAACTGATTCTTATAGCCATTCCTATTTTAGTGGGATGTCAAGCTTGCACTGAGGTTGTTTATTTCTTGGTCTCTGTTCTAAGCATTTGGAACATTCAGCAAAACCATTAAAGACCTCAGATGAAAGGCTATGAGTTGGACATTTTAAACTTGTATCTGTCTCTTTGAATTCTTCTGTTATGTTTTTATCTGAGTGTGAAAAATCAGAGGAACAATACCATAGTTTGAGCATCAGGGCCAGGAAGAGCCAGGTGCCTGTTTAGCACTATGCATTTTCATGGATTACTCACATTTTAACTGAGTTTAGTGAGATTGAGAAGTTTTAAGATTAAAGTTCAAATGTTCCTGGCATCCTCTCTGTAGAATAATCCTGGTCAGTGTTGATTAAGAACACATAGCATGTTGCATTGCAATATAACGAATCAAAATAATTAAGTTATTCATCCTGGTAAAAGATGGATGATTCAAAAATCTATATCCCTATATCTGGACTACAAAAACGTGTTCTAAATCCAGCTGTAGTTTTTCTAAAGGTACAGGTATCATTTTCCATTGGTCTTATCATAGACTGTTTCATCTGGATGGTGATAAGTACAAAAGTACATGAAGAAAATGAGCCAAAGCATACATCCTTCTTTTTATGTCTAAAGAAAGCAAGGGCAAATACTGCATGGCAAGCCTGGAAAATTATTTTACACTGGTTTTCTAGGACTCCAAAGCCTGGATTAAATCATTAATAATTTTAGCATACAATCTTTTCTCTGTAAATATTCCACATAATATTCATGAGGAGGGAGTTAAATATCCTCTGGGGATTCCTGTGACTAGTCTAAATTTTTGACATGGCAGTGTTGTTATTATTGGAAAGTGTGGTCCACTAAACAAACGTCTGTGTATGCAGGTTGTCATTGAGTGCCTGGAATTCACATAAAAGCTAGAATTTTGTGGGGACACAGAATATATAAAGTGTATATTTCAGAGTGAACCTGAAATGTGTCTCTTTAATTTAGGATTTTATTACTTCCTGGAAATCATATCAGAGTGTTTCTGAGAACAGGATCACTAATGAGAGCTGAAGATGATATAGACTGTGAAGTTTTCATGTAATATAATTTATTATATTATATGATTTAAAATCATGTCCTCAATGACTCCTAATCAGCCAGTGATAACACTGCTAAAACTAGTACTGAACACTCTCCAAGTATTTTTTGTCAGTGTTATGAATGTGACTAATTGACAAGGATACTTAGAGTTGAACACTTTTATCAAATTAATTTGAATTGCATGATGTCACACTTTCCTGTATACCAATGGACAAGGTGAGGAGATTCTCTCTGCTCTTATTTATTCATTTCACATATTGTTGCTAGAATTTTTCAAATTATTTCTTTCTGTTTTGATGACAGCCTGCTATGTTACTTCTATTCTATTAGTGTAGTAAATTCAAACTAGTGTTACACCAATGCTAAACCAATATTGCATTTCTTAGTGATCCATTTTTATGGGAATATACTTTCATATGGATAAATATGTAGTATTTACTAAAATTACTTTTATTTTATACCTATGTCATTATTTGTCCTACAGTTTCCTTTTTCCATGTCTTCCTCTAATGTTGTTTCTCAGGCTAATGTTAGTGTCACATTGACATATTCCCTTATCCTCTATTTTATAAAATACATTGAAAAAGTTCACTAGTGTTTCTAGCTGGGACTGAATGCTCTTATGTTGATTATTTTTGAAAACTCAGTTATTTTAATGTGTATAGGCCTACTTAAATATTCCATTTGATTTTTTTTTGGTAATTAATGTCTTTCAATGAATTCATCACTGTCATCTTAGTTGTTAATGTTATTGACATAAACTTGATCATGAAATGCCTTTTTGCTTTTTATCTTCTCTGTAATAAATATTTTCTATTTCTTATTCTTGTTGTTAGTCATTAATTAGGGTAAGTATAAGTAAATTTGAGTTACTGTGGAATTCTCAGAAAAAGAAGGTGGCAACCATCAAATTACCTGCCCTTTCAACTTGCCCTATTATGCTTTCTAATCCTATTCCATCACTTTAATACTTTTCACATCACATCATCTCCCTGTCAATCCACAGCAATATCCTTAGTTCAGGATTCTCAGATCCTGAACTAAGTGTGCGTTAATTTTGAGATGTTCCTGTGCAAAGCAACACCCCTACAGCTAATATTTGCACATATTTTGATTTTTGGGGGAGCAATGGAGATTGAACTCAGAGCCTCTCAACTTGCTAGGCAGGCACTCTTAGAGCTTGATCCTTTCCGCCAGCCTCTACAACACACATTTAAATGGTGTTCATGAATCACCTATTCTTATGAAATAAAGATTGAACTACTTGGTATGACACTCATGGCTCTTCCTTATGTCTCTTTGCTATACAAGGAGTTGTTTTTAGCTCTACAGACTTTCTTATCTCAATGCTCTTGCTTTGTGCTACTATCTATCAGACAATCTGAAAATAAGCTGCTGAATTCTACCAGACCCTTAAAGGAAAGGTAAATCAATACTCCTCAAACTATTTCATAAAATAGGAAGAGAAGGAACACTTGTAAACTCCTTCAATGAAGACAGTATTACCCTAATACCAAAACTGGATATAGACTATATCCAAAACTTTGGAACACTTTTTCCTGATGAACATAAAAGCAAAAATTCTCAACAGAAACCTTGCAAACTGATTTCAACAGCACATTACAAAGATCATCTACCATGATTAATTTGCCAACATTTCACAAATACAACTGTGATTCAACATATGAAAATCAATAAATGTAATACAGCACATAAATATAAACAGGGATACAAATAGGATCATAACAACAGACAAAAGTGAATATCCCTTCATAACAAAAATACTGAAGAATTAGGAATAAGTAGGACACAGCTCATTATAAAGGCTGTATTCAACAAATTCATAAATAATTTTACACTAAATTTTAAAATAAGAATAAAACGAGGATGTCTATTCTCTCCACTCTTATTCAATATAGTGGTTGAATTCTTAGCCAGCGCAATCAATTAAAAGAAAGAAAGAAAAGGCATATGAGTAGGAAAGAAAGAAGTCTAATTATCTCTATTTACAGATGATATAATCCTATTCTTAAAAGACTCTAGAGACTCTACACTCTAAGAGAAAACTCTTAGACCTGGCAAATACTTCTAGAAAGTAGAAGGACAAAAAAATATAAAAATCAATAGCATTTCTATATATGAATAATGAAAATGCTGAGAAAAAATTTAGGAAAACAATTCTATTCATTATAGCTTCAAAAATTACCTAAGCAAAAAAACTTAACCAAGGAGGTAACAGACTTCTATGATGTAAACTATAAAATTCTAAAAAAAGAATTTGAAGAAAAAACTAGAAGATAGAAAGACCGCTCAATAGTGTTCATGGATTGGCTGAATTATTATTGTAGCCAGACACTAGTGAGTCACACCTATCATCCTAGCTACTGAAAAGGCAGAAGTCAGGAGGTTCACAGTTCAAAGCCAGCAGGAGCAAATAGTTCACAAGGCCCCATCTCCAAAAAAACCATCACAAAAAAGGGCTGGTGGAGTGATACAAGCTGTAGGTCCTGAGTTCAAACTCTAGTACCAAACACAATATATGTATATATGCTAATATATATGTATATATTTATATATATGTAAAAATGCCCACATTACCAGAAAAAAATCTATAGTTTCAATGCAATCACCATCAAAATTCCAATGAAATTCACCTCATCAAAAAAATAGAAAAAATAATCCTTAAATCCATATGGAAGTACAGAAACTCCAAATATCCAATGCAATCTTGAGCAAAGAAAGCAATAATGGAAGCATCACAATGCCTCATTTCAAATTATACTGCAGAGTAATACTTAAAAAAAAGTGAATGATACTGGCAGTAAACAGACATATAGATCAATGACATAGAATAGAGGACCCAGAAAACAGCTATAGAGACCTGACAAGTGACAAAGGCACCAAAAGCATATGCTGGTGAAAAAAAAAATCATCAATAACAAAAAGGTTCTTCAGCAAACGGTGCTGGGGAAATTGATTTTACACATGTAGCAAACTGAAACTAGATTCCTATTTCTCCCTCTACACAAAACTCAATTCAAAATGGATCACAGGCCTGAAACTGTGAAACTACTGGAGAAAAACATGTAGGCATAGCTTATGATTTTCTTAATATGATACCAACAGCTCAGGAAATAATAGCGAGACTTGACAAATGGGATTATCACAAGTTAAAAAGTGTCTGAGTGGCAAAAGAAACAAACAATAGAACAGAGAGAATATCTACAGAACAGGAGAAAATCTTGTCCTGATAATCATCTGACAGAGGATTGATATCTGTAATATAAAATGAAATAAAAAAATTGAAGTACCTACATTGCAAATAATCCAATGAAATCCATTATTTTGCAAAATTAATATATGATATTGAAATATATTCATATATGATATTGAAGTATTATATTCATACATGATATTGAAGTATTTAAAGATACTTCAAAAGTATCAATTGAAGTAAAGTTGGAATAAATACTTGTAATTATACTTTTACAAACTTAAACAAGAAAGAAACAGTGAACTCACAAATAACATAAAACAGAAATGGGAAAGATAAAGAAACTACTCTTGAAAACACAATATATTTTAAAGGAAATACAGTAACAATAATTATAATTATACTAAGAAACATTTAAACATGAGTCCAACAAAGAACTTTGGATGAATAATGTTATGAAAATAAGGATAGAATTTCTAAAGAAATAAACTGATATTAAACATAAATAATTAGAAGCAGTGAGATGAATAATTGAAATAGACTAACTGTAGCTACTTAGATAGGACAAGTAAAGAAAATGGCAGAGAATAATTAGGATAAACACACAAAAAGTAAAAACATTTTTAAAAACAAAATAATTTAACTTAAGTTAGGTTTTCCAGAAGTATATGTTAAGATGAGATGCCAGGTAGAAATGATTTATTAAGAAAGCATACTCAGGAACAATGAGAACAGCCCAGGCAGGTTAGAAATGCTAGCAGGAATTATCAGGATAATGTCTTACATGGGACAGATTTCTTGATCATATGGAAATACTGAGTAGATTTTTATGATATGGTTATCACATTTCAAGGAAATAGAGTTGGTATTTCACAACAGAAAGATGCTTTAATGCTGAACCACCCTCTTGCGAGTAAGTACAATAGAGAAAACATATCAGGGATGGGAACTCCGGATTGTGCCTAGTAAAATGGTTCCAAGAGCCCAACCTTGTTCTCCACAGAACATAAAGGTACTAACTTTCTAAACCCAGGAAAGTACTGGGAGGGTACAGGAAAGGCAAGAGGGATCTCAAGAAATGTGGGAGCAGTAATAATATTTTCTGTCACATGTATAATTGATAGCTGGGAGCAGATCATTAAAAACACCAGCCTGAGCATAATTGTTGTTTTTGAGAAGAAAACAGAACAAACAGAATAGAAAAATAAATACACAAGAATACATGGAATTTTTAGGGCAGTGAAACTCACCAGTATTGTATAATAATAGTGGATACATGCCCAAACCCACATATTCCACAACATCAAGCATGAACCTTAATGTATACTTTGGCTTTTAAAAAATATACCTTCTGTTAGGAGATGTTAATAATGGGGCTGGCAGCATGTGTCAGGGAAGGAGGTATTCCCTACAGCTTCTGTGCAACTTTTCTATATACTTAAAACTACTTAAAAATCTAAGATTGATCAAAAATATCAGGGAAATTAAAAGTTCATTGTAAATAGTTTGCTGTATTTGTGTATGACAAGACCAAAGCATATCTAACCTACTAACATTTATAAACTCTCTCTCTCTCTCTCCCATTCTCTCTTTCCATAGCTTATGTGTGATACTTATTAAATTATGCTCAGACTCAGTTTTGTATATGGAAAATATACTCTATTACATTAGCAGGAATAGCAGTCCGAAGGCTGAAAGTCAAATAACATAAATAAAGTGATGGAAAATTATTACAATGAAGTATCTAAGAGGAAACTTGTATTGTTAAAATATCAAGATGAGTAAAATACTATTTTCCTAAGTCAAGTAAGAATAAAGATGTATTTGTCGCAATTAAAGTGTCAATTTTATAGAAAGACATAGCTATCATAAACCTATAATTGCGACTTTTGTACCATAATATTATTCCATCATCACTGTTAAAATCTTAAAATAGTAGTAATTGGATCAAATGAAAGAGTAAAAATATTCTCAATTGCATTGGAAAATTTAATGTATTTATCATTAAAAATATTTCAGTGGATATTGTAATAATCCAATTAACAATTCTATATGATTAACATTCAGAAGACTGTACTTTGCAGAATGGAATTATGAAATTTTCTATCTCTATGTAAAGATTTTCAAATATTGGCCTTAAAATGTACTAAAGAAATTTCCTTCTGTTGCTGATCACAACGGAATTCTTGTGGAAATCTTAAATAGAAGAGAGGCTATAATTAGTCATTAAGCAAGACACATCAAAATACTCAATGAGTCGAAGAATGAAACTGAAATTAGTCAATATTTTGAACTGAGGGGCTGGGGAGGTATCTCAGTGTTAGAGCACTTGCCATGAAAATATTTTGAACTGAATGTTAACTGAAAATAACAGAATATGATTTTTTTTTCAGGCAGGCAAGCTCTGGAAGATCTGGAAAGAGGAGAGGTACAAAATCAACTATTTAAAAGACCATCTTAGAATGCAAGAAAAAAGTGGGGGCCTGTGGCTCACTTCTATAGTTCTAGCTACCTGGGATCCTGAGATTGAAAGGACCATAGTTTGAGGCAAGCCAAGGCAAAAGGGACCATGAAACCCTTCTTCTCAGAGGGAAAAAGCTGGGCAAGGTGGCACCTGACTGTTTTCCCAGCTACTGTGGGAAGCTTAAAACAGGATTGAAATGCAGGCCAGCCTGGGTAAAAAATCAAGAATCTTTCTTAAATAACCAGAGGCAAAAAAGCTGGAGGCATAGCATAAATACCAGAGCACCTGAGTTCAAACCCTAGTACTGCCATTAAAAAAAAGAAAAAGATGAAACAAAACAGATCAAAGTAATACAGAAGGAACAAAAAGTAGAATTATATGAAAGAAAATAGAAAACAGACAAACTAGATAGGAAATAACCAGAGTAAGAAATTGATCTTTGAAAATATTATACCTGAAAATTACTTTCCAACACAGAAGAAAAGAGAAATTGAGAATGCATAAGTTTCTTTTTTATTAATTTTATTTTATTCACATGTGCATAAAACGTTTGGGTCATTTCTCCCCCCTTCCCCCTACCCCCACACCCACCCTTACCCACCCCACCCCCCCTCCCCCCTGCTCCCTCCCTTACCCCCCTTACCCTTCGCTACCCGGCAGAAACTATTTTCTAATTTTGTTATCTCTAATTTTGTTGAAGAGAGAGTATAAGCAATAATAGGAAGGAACAAGTGTTTTTGCTGGTTGAGATAAGGATAGCTATACAGGGCATTGACTCACATTGATTTCCTGTGCGTGGGTGTTACCTTCTAGGTTAATTCTTCTTAAATTAACCTTTTCTCTACTTCCTGGTCCTCTTCTCCTATTGGCCTCAGTTGCTTTAAAGTATCTGCTTTAGTTTCTCTGTGTTGAGGGCAACAAATGCTAGCTAGTTTCTTAGGTGTCTTACCTATCCTCACCCCTCCCTTGTGTGCTCTCGCTTTTATCATGTGATCAAAGTCCAATCCCCTTGTTGTGTTTGCCCTTGATCTAATGTCTGCATATGAGGGAGAACATACGATTTTTGGTCTTTTGGGCCAGGCTAATCTCACTCACAATGATGTTCTCCAATTCCATCCATTTACCTGCAAATGATAGCATTTCATTCTTCTTCATGGCTGTATAAAATTCCATTGTGTATAAATACCATATTTTCTTAATCCATTCGTCAATGGTGGGGCATCTTGGCTGTTTCCATAACTTGGCTACTGTGAAAAGTGCTGCAATAAACATGGGTGTGCAGGTGCCTCTGGAGTAACCTGTGTCACAGAGAATGCATAAGTTTCTAATATAAAAAATGAAAAATAACACCAAAGGAGGTTCTGTAGATGTCCAAAATTAAGAAGATTCAAGGAAAACAATTATGTTAATAATTTTTACAAACTGGGTAAAGTACGTCAAAGGAAAATTTTCAATAGTATGTAAATGAAATTCAAAATCTTTGAGTAAAAGAAAGAACTTCAATTTGATACTAAATGCCACTCCAGTAAAATAACCCCAGACCAAATGGGCAAAACACTGATCTTTTGCAAACATTTCCAACAGATGTAGTAGTTCTGAATTCATTTTCTTGGCAAGTAATTTGTAGGACATAAACATTATAGGGAGGCTTCTATAGTGAACAATGCTTCAAGATGCACATTTCACACACATTTTATGACTTCATGTAAGATTTTCAGAGTGGAAATATGGCACCTAATGTTTGTGAAACGGTGCCATCACAATTACCCGTGTTTGCCATGGTAGTAGCACAATATCTTACCACACAGCACAACATTAGAAGATAAGGAAAATAAGGAAGAAAGAAAGGAAGGAAGATAAGGAAAAGAAGGAAAGAAGGAGGAGGGAAGGAGGACATGATGGATGAGTAGATAAATGAATAGATACATACATACATACACATGCAAAAAGTATTCAGTGACTTGGACTCTGAAAGGGCTGCTGCAATAATTAACAAAACAAAACATTAAAATAACTTTGCATGTGATTGTTTGTGTAAAGATCTGAGAAGAGTCATTAATGTGCAATAATTGAGCCCAGGACCTGATGGTCTTACTGAGTTGGAAAGTCTCTTAATGGTCACTTGTTTTCCCTAATAGGCAGAAGCTAAACCTAAAAGCTAAATGTATACATAAATATATACAAGATCTTATATACATACAAATATATGTACTCATATACACACATATATATTAAATAGACAGTACAGAGAGTGAGATAAAGAAAGGGAAAGCATGAACGTCATAGTGGATCTATCTGATGGGACTACTGGGAGGCAGGAGATGAAAACAAATGATAGTGAATAATATTGAAATACATTGCATCTATGTATGAAGATATTATGAGGAAATGCATTGAAATCCGTTGAATAATAGAGGACAGGGTGACAGAGGAACAGAAGAGTTTAATCTATTAGAGTACGATATATACAAGTGTGAAACACCATAGCAAAACCTCCTTGAACAGTGAGTATACACAAAAAAAATGAAGTATAGGAAAGTAAAACAAGTCCTATTTGACAGTGCTGCAAGTGGGAAGGGGAGGGCAAAAGAAAAGGGTAAAGTAGGGAAACTATCACAGATGTGTTATATATTCATGTATGAAAACAGAAGTATGAAATCTGCTGAAACTCTTCTAAGAAGAGGAGGCAAAGGGGAAAGATGGAGAGGATAAATCTTACTGCGATGTATTCTACGCACTTAGGTGAATACCACAGTGTACTGCTCCAAGTATGTAAAACAGGCTAAATAGTAATAAAATAAAGTGTACAACAGTGAAATGGCAATTTCAAATCCTGGCCTATGTTTAATCACACATATATAAAGTCATAGCTGTTTTTGCTTACTGACATTTAGCAAACTGATACTAATGTAAATAGAAATTTTGGACTACATGCAAAAACTCTTAATAGAGATCAGTTTTAAAAAATGATAACTAATACCATAAATAAAGTGAAAAAAAAGAATGAAAGTTGCTGAGAATAAAGGAATTCAAAAATGAGCATTAAAATGAATAGGTTGGAGTAAGAAATGATGTAATGAAAATTTTAATTACTTTTAGAAGTAAGGAGGAAGTAAAGTAACCATTGTAACAAAGAAAATGGAGAAGAAATCTATTATATATAAATTCTTCCTAGGGAAAAAGAGCAGAGAGCATGATGAAACAGAAATTAGAAAATGAGCCTATAGGCTTCAATTTGACCTTATTACCTTTTCTGTCCTTGCATCTGAAGTTCATATGTTATGTATTAAAATTCCTATGTGAGTTAAATGGGCAGAAGATATTACCTTAATGCTGTGTGCTACCTTGCATGGTTTCCATCAATGACTCATAAATCAGAGCCAGCACAAATGCATTTACATAAGATACAGCACTAAGTTCAAGGGCAACATTACGTAGTACTGCAGTGAAAATCAGGAAGAACTTCAGAGAAAACGTCTGATGCTAGTTTTTGTGGGGTTTGTTTTTTGTTTTATCTTGTTTTGATTATTTGCTTTTTGTTGTGGATTTTAATGGATATTTTGATACAAAATTTAGATTTTTGGATTTTAAAAATGGTCATGAACATGTAAATATAACTTTTTCAGGTGGTTCCCTAGATGTATAGTGTTTAGAGGTACTAGAAGTTGAACTTGGCCTCACACTTTCTAGGCAGACTCTTTACCACTTGAGGAAGCCCGTCAGCCATTTTAGTGCTAGCTACTTTTAGATTGGGCTCCCCCTTCGTGGCTAGCTAGGACTGTAATCCTCCTATTTACATTTCCTGCATAGCTAGATGACAGGCATGTACCACCAAACCCAGCCCTTGGTTGAGATGGGGGTCTAGTGAAATTTTTGCCTTGGCTGGCCTTGAAACACAATCCTCCCACTCTCTGAATCCTGAGTGGCTGGGATTACAGGCTGGACCCAGTTTAATTTTAGATTATTCATTTTAATTTATTGATATTTTACCATTTCTCATGAAGGAAATTTATGAGTAGAGAAAAATTGTTGCTAAATTGATAAAAATATTTACTAGTGATTAATATGGATTATGCATGTAAAGTTGCAAATTTTAAGCTAAACACATTTTTTCCTTTATCTGATAACAATCATGATAACTTAAATTTATGTAAAGATACATACAGTTTAGAAGTACTTTTGATACATTACTTCATTCAATACCCAAGTCAATCTTAAGAAGTCTACACTCATGCTTCTTACTCAGATCTTGAAATGCCAGAGGGATCTGTTTGAACTTCTAATGTAGATTAGGAAAAATAATGATCCCCAAAGATGCTCACGTCTTCGTTTTTGGACCCTATAGAAAGGGACTTTGAAAAAGTGATTAGTTAAGGATATTTAAAGGAGGAGAGTATCCTTTATAATGTACTCAAAAGAATTATAAGTGAAATTTAAAAAAATAAAATAAGAGAGTAAGAGTCTTAGAAGGAGATGTGAATACAGGAGAGTCTGAGTGGTGTGTGAGGTGGCAGTTTCTAGCAGGAAGCAGATTATCTAGTATTGATCTGAGAATGACACACTCACCTTTATACCAGCACTTTAATTGTAGCCCAGGAAGACACATTTTATATTTCTCCTTCAATAAATAAGACAATAAACTTGTGTTGCCTTAAGCCACCAAGTCAATAGGAATTTGTTAAAGCAGCAACAGGAAATTAATTCAAACTTTTCATAAATTCTGAAACTGTTTTCTTACTTATTTTCAAATGGAATATTCACTGAACTCTATCAGTTAATCAAGTCTCATGTTAAAATCTGTACTTCTTGAACAACACTGTAATAGACTGAAAATTAAGTAGAATAAATTAAATAAAAAACTATACACAATAGGGAAATTCTGAAATCAACTACGTTCCCATTCATCAATGGATGAATGGAAAAAGAAAATGTGTTAACACGACGGAGCTGCACTCAGTCATACAGGAGAATGAAACCATGTGGCTTGCTGGAAAATGGATAGGACGAGAGAACGTCATCTTAAGTGAAATTAGCCAGTCCCACAAGTATCATGGTCTTGCTTCCATTTGTGGGACTGAAGAGTGGGAAGAAAACCAGGCTCATGAAAATGAAGGGAAGCTATAGCAGAAATGGAAGGGGAGGGAAAGAGAGGGCGATGGGGATGAGACAGAGTAATAGAGGATATGAATACAGTTAAAGTACTTCCTGTGCATGTGTGGGATTATCACAATGAAACTTCTTACTTTGTCCGGTTAATATACCCTAACAAAAAAGAAAAATTAAAACATGAGCTATCAAATTTCTACCTGTTTATTGTCTATTACTGAAGTGAACTCATTATCTCATTGATTATAAACATGAATCATTTCTTAGGCTTTTGAAATTATTCAATCTGACTTTTAATCCTTTATGTGTCTCAATTTAAAATTTACCAGTTTATTTTCATTTATTTTAGCAGCAAATTCACTCCATTATAATTTTATTTTGATTTATGCTAAAAATGACAAAAAATAGTTTGAATAATGTTAACTTCTTTGAACAATATACCTATGAGAAAAGCTTGCAGACTTTAATTCTTGGATAATTAGATATCTAATAGGCAGAAATGAATGCCTTTTTGACTCACTTTATTTTCAAATACTGTTACTTGATATAGCATTAAATTATCTTTTGAACATTGAGAAGGTCAAGTTTTTAGCATGAATTCTCTTTCTGTTGATCATTTATAAATACATGAGAGAAAACCCGAGATAGAATATTTTCCTTGATTGGTTCTATATTGGTAGTATGCAGTCTAATATTCAAGGAACTTTTAAGACATGTTAGGTATAGGAGTGATTATCAATGCTAAAAATATAGTTTAAATATTTTATTAATTAAACTGTGCAGTGCATTGGTTCTTTTAATCAATTACAGAATATTTATTCACATAAAGCAAACAGGAACTTCCAGCTACTTTCTACAACATTCATTTACATTTATAAAAGGATTATAGCCAGATCATTTCAGTTTTTAAGGAGGAACTAAAATCAAATTGCTGCTGATCTAAATACTTTTTTTCCTATGCTTTAGAAATAGGCAACTGAAAACTGGCTATGTTGAAATATGATCTAAAAATTAAATTTTGGTATTTTCAATGCCATTTGAAAATTACTAGTATTTTTTTTCTTTTAGCATGTAATTTCAAAATCACACACAGTTTTTGGACATTTGTAACATATTCACAAATTTACATCTGCCACTTTAAGTGTTATATCAAGAGTCATGTGTACAATATACTGTAGAAAAGCTCCAATCAGTTTGTAAACATGTGAAGCATTGACCCATCCCAGTGAATTTATTCTGAAGGCAAGGCACAGCTGTGAGTGACCAGAAGTTAGTGGAACTGAGTTCAGCTATGTTCTTCGTACTTGCCCTGAGTTCCATGACTCACTCTAGTTTCATTAACCCAAGAAGAAAATTGGGTTAGATAGGCGTTGTTAATATTGGATGATTCACAGAACATGGGTTTTCTCAGGTAAGTGAGTTAAAAAAACATAACATTAATAAAGACTTTCTGAACTTAGAGAAGTGCAAATATAAATTTTAAATATGTTGATATAACATGTTGGTCACTGCTTATAAGTGAATTTTAAACATGTAGTATATAATGTATGAATGACTGCTGAAAATACATAGATCTGCATATGCCCACATGTATAAGTAGACATCTGAATTGATTACCCAACACCCATTCTAGGGCACCTCTTTGGTCTAAGAAAATTATGATGACCACATAATCTCCACCATGATTAGTTGGGTAAGCCAGGTTTAATTTTTGTCTATAAGAAAAAGACTTATAGTTCTATTAAGATGAGGGGCAGTTTGGAGGACTACAGGAAAATTTTTTCTTCACTGCTTTTAAGTAAGATCATAGGAAAAATAAACTCTCTCTCTCTCTCTCTCTCTCTCTCTTTCTCTTTCTCTCTGTGATTGCCATGTATAAAGATAAAGTCTGACTATGAGGAATGAATTATCTAAAATATTAAGGCAGAAACTGAAAGATAGAGTTAAAATAATGAAAAAAGGATATCTAAATGGACCCTGAAGTAAAATGATGGTGATTCCTAAATTATGTCTGTACAATTCTATAAGTTTGTGTGTGTCTACTACTTTCCTCAAAAATACTGAATATATATGTATGT